>NW_010411093.1:53537-75668 GCF_000710305.1 Buceros rhinoceros silvestris | reverse complement strand
CTTATCTTTGAATTTATTTGAGTTATTGCTGCTTATTCAGTCTACGGCTCTTATCTGCAATTCTTGTAGAGCTGCTTTATGTAGCTTTTACATAGCCACATAATAGTATTCTAGGATTTAATGGCCAGTTGACCATTGTGCTACATCTCCCAAGGAGTCTCTGAAGAGTTAAGAGCTTTGGCGCTGTCTACAGCACAGAGGAAAGGCTGGCCATGGATTCCAGCATTGCTTTTTATTATGTTGCAGCTGTACTGCACTCAACTCCGCTTGGACAAATTCCTGAACAAGAATCTATTTCCCTCACTTCACTTTTGGAATATGTACTGTTTTGGTTTTTGGCTCAGCTTTGAAGCAATGTTCTTTTTGTCAGTATTGAAGGAATGAAGGGTATATTTAGAGAATAAACTGTTGGGATGTGTTTGGTGATTTTGATTTAGGATGTAGGAATAAGGTTCTCAAGGGATGGAAAACTTGAATTCTAAAAATAATGACCTTCTAAAGTTTGGTGAAGGTATTATTATAGCATTGACTCATATGGGCCTCACTTGATTTACATCTCTATTTAGGAACAGGCCATTTGTTTACCATGCAACAATATTTATAGCAGTTACAAGCTATAAGTACTTTCTTCCAGTGGTTATTTAAATAACATTAATAAAATTCTAATATAGTATGATATATTATGTATCATAGCTAGAAAAAACCTCAGCCAGAGTTTTGCTTGCCAGAGTTCTTAAACACTGATGCAAAGTCACTTGGTCACTTGTGTGATTTCTAGGTGAGTCAAAGTCTAAGGAAATTGAGTTTTGTGTATGTGTAGGTCACTTTAGGCTACCTTAGGCTATTTCCAAAAGATCATTCTTGACTAGCATTTCCTTTTTGACACCTTAATAGAGCTAAGCCTTGAGATATACAAGGTATTCTGTTTCTCCATAAGACATCCATGGTTTGCTTATCCCATCCAATCACCTTGGTATACTTTAAACTGTATTAGCTCAACAGTCCCAGGAGTCACTCTACTGCAGGGTCAGCATTTGAATCTAAAATCTTAGTAAATCTCGGTAAAAAATAGCAACATAGAGAGAAATCAGCAAGCCAATGCATTTATAGGCTAATGTTACCGCTTTGTTCATTGCCTACAGACATTCACACATATTTATTGGTTTGCTTGACTGCTATGTAAAGGTAATCCCTACGGCAGAACAAAATCTTGCAAAGAGGTTAGCCAAGACTTGCTCTTTATTTGTACGGTGTCTTGCGACTATGGAGTTGGAAAGCAGAAATTTTGACAAAATAGTAGAAGAAAGTTGCCCCTCAAACAAAAAAAAAAATCAAAGGAAACAAAGATCATTCTCCCACAGGGTGAAGTAGGGACCGATCTTGCCTGTAATGAGGACAGGCGTTACTTCAGTTTTCCTTGGGGATGGTCGGTTTTCAGAATTAAAATCTTTTGGTTGATGGCAATAACTAAGCAGATTAAGCCCTTAGCAGAAGGTGAGAATCTCTGCAGCTGGAGAAAAGAAATCAGGCTTTTCATGAGTCTCTACACACATCTGTGCATAGGAACGAGTAGGCATCAACCAGTGACTTTCACTGGTGTGTGTCCAAAATGCAAGCTTCAAGCAGTCACCTAATAATAGGTCAAGCAACGACTCTCTTCGCACAGCCTGGCGCTTTGCATTGTAACACCTGTACAAATTGTGATGTGCTCCCTGCATGCAGTGAGCCACACGATGTTAATCCCTTACCCACATTTATTTAGAAAGAAGTATTTTAGTCTTCAAGCACAGTTGCACAGTTTCAGAAATCCCTTTTCTTCCCTTTTTATTAAGCTGTTAAGTTGCTTTTCCAGGAAAACAAAACATTTTATCTCTTACTGAATCAGGAGAATAAGAATTTGTTATGGTATCCCTAATTTGACAACTTCTGCTAAATTAGTCAATTTATCTACCTTTCTGCTCTTGTAAGCACAGTTTCGCTACTGAAACAAGAATTTTTAAAGAGAAAGAGCGTGAAGCAAATGGTTCATTCTACTTTTCTGCCTGATAAGTTTTTTGATTGGGTATATTTAAAATACTCTTTTAGTGCCCTGTAATAGATTTTAGACTAACATTTATTTTCACAGTGATCAAAGAGATATGGATATGTTTGTCATCTTAACAGATCTAGAGGCAGTACAAGGAAAAGAAGGCTCCCCAATGCATTTCACATGAAGGCATTTCCACCTGGTTTTGTATTCTCTGACAGTTTACAGCCAAGGGGCAAAAGTGACATAGTCGCATATCCATCTTCATGACCACAGTCAGTAAGACGAACTTCAAAAAGCCTGCTCTCCAGGTGCCAAGCTAAGCCTGCATTTTAGACTTCAAATTCCTGGCAACTTCACTGAGACTTGTCTGAGTGTTCAGACAGGTGCCACTTGCGACACCCCTGTTGATGACACAGACAGCAAATATTGGAATATATGCACTGGGAGTATGACACGGGAAAGGAATCTGCACCTTCTCCTGTGAAGGGGGTGAAAGGCCAGTGTCAATGCAGACTTGAAGAGCAAGGAGAATCTGTTACCTGTATGTCATCTGGAGGATGAAGTGACCTAACCAAGTGCAGGATGGTGCTTTTTGAAATTCTTTTCCATCCTCTATGAGCATAGGAACTGAGGACTCAGTTAAGACTTTGAGTAACGCTTTGATCGCTCGTTCTGTCTTTGGGTAACCCTTCTACTCGCTTGTCTTTATTCGGGATCTCTGGTAGCTCCATAGTTACAATGCAAACAAAGACTGTTGTAGAAGTGTATGTATTTAATTTACTGTTTATGTAATGATGTTGGCACAAGAGCGTTTTAAAAATCACAGTATACACACTGAGTCCCAGGGCTCTAGGCATGTTTTTGAACATATTAAAAGAGATGTAATTGTGCAAGATATAATACATGCTCCAAGCTGCTTAACAGTTGGAAAAACAGAATATTTTGTATCTGCGTAATGAGCCAAATTCACAGTATGAGATAGTTATCATATATAAAATTTCAGAGAGACCAAAATATCTACCCACATACTTATTCTCAGAGTGTGTTTATGGAATATAAGCCATCTTCAATACATTTTTTGTGTTGCAGTGTGTGCATGGCTTTTATGATGTCTAACCTATTTTTTCATACAGAAAAGAGGAAGTTTAGAAAAAAGGATAGAGAAGTATCTCTTTTTTGTTTATTTTAGAAAATACATGTCTTTAAATGTAGATTTATATCGGTCTCATTATTCAAAATGTCTGTCATAAAGCTGTTGATGTTACTGCCAGTCATTCATTCTCCTCCAGTTCAAATGCAGATCCTTATAGGGATGACTTCTCACTACACTGACATCTGGAACAAAGCAAAACAGTGCTGCTGACTCAGAGAAACGGGAGCAACATGCAATGTTCATTGCCCAATGTCACTTAGCAACACAACCTGTACAGTGGAGTAAAACACATCGACCATACTTTACCTCTCCAAACAAGCAAAAAAGTCCTTGTAAGACATATTTTGAAATTAAGGCAAATGATGGCATTATGATACCTAGGAAAATTTTCTGTTAAAAATATAAGGAAGGGAAAGTGAACAGAAAAGAAATTCTGGTTCATTCCACCACAGAATGGATACAAGGCACCCTTAGTCTTTGCGTTGCCAGCAGCCCCACCTTGGGAGCAGGTTGTCCTGAGTTGTAGGTGCAGCTTCAAAAAACTCATCTGGCATGTTACTGAACTGAGATTTAACCTGAGTTACTTACATAATTCCGGGACTTAAGTCCTTCATTATAGAGACAGCATGACATAAAGACCCTGGCCCTAGGAAATATCTAGGCTTGGGTGAAAATGGGACCTAGGAAATATCTAGGCTTGGGTGAAAATGGGACCTCTTTCCATACAAACTGTTTGTGTTCACAGTACATAGTTTTAGGCCTGTTCAAATGCCTAAACAGGAGGAAACATCTATATGGAAAACTCACATGCAACTTCCTCAAACAAAGCAACAAATTCCAGTTTTTCATAATTTTCTCAGGGACTGAAAACAAGATGGCTCACAGTACTTGTTCAAGCACAGCTAATGTGCTTAATCTTTATGTTTCATTAAATAAATCTTTGGGATATTCAGATTGCCCTAACTGAGTATCATTTAATTCTCGTTTTGGTAATATACTTTGGCATGTAACAAACATTAAAACCACTATTTCTGCCCTCCCCCACTAGTCCACAATTTCAATTTTATTACAGAAAGAAAGCAGAAAGACAAAAAAAAATTCTCAAGGGAATGTCCAAACTTACTCTAAGGCAAATAAATACCCAGGGATAACAGTTTCAGGGAACCTCAACAAACACATAAGAATGTAGGGCATCACTAGCAAATACATCAACACAGTGATCAAACTTTCTGGTGTGGAAAAAAAAATGCAATTAAAGTTAAATTTTTTTTTAGAAGAGTTAGCAACTTAAACATTGGTCCCAGAAGTCTGTGACTCTCTGAGACTCTTTCAGAATTAATGTCTGATGAAAAAGGACTTTCAGAATATGGAAAACAATGAGATAGAGAGTTAAAGGGTTATTTAAAAGCTCTATTATGGCTATTCATAATCTGAAATGGGCTTATTTTTCACTTCTTTTTCAACTTAATAAGAATGTGTTGAGTGTGGTGGGCACCACAGAAGACAATACAAAGTATTTCCTTCAGGTGCATGTTTGCTGTATGATAAGGATCAAGAAACACTTTCACAAATATTATGGGAAGGTCTTCTAGATAAATATCTACGGATATAATTTGATACTTACCTGAACATGATTTGGGGATGGCCAAATCTTATATGGAAGACCCATGAGTTTGAGCCTCTTGGCTGTACATGAGTCATTGTTTATAAGGGCAGTCACAGTCACAGTCATGAATTGCATAATTTGTTAAGACAGAAGAGTGAATCAACACACAGTATAGAGCAATAGCACTCTCACATGTTGGTCCCTCCATCTCAACTACATATCAGCTATAGAAGTCTAAGGAATATCTAGCTTTTCCTTTGGAAATATTTTAGGAGGAAATATGGACCACCAGAAGTGATTTACGTGTAATTCTTGTTCTTCTCATTTCATATTTTTGTTTTCTCACCTCCAACTTTCCCTCATCTTTTCCATGACAAATTGCTGATGTCCCTCCCAATGATAAGCTAATAGTTTAATTTTAAAATGTATCATGCTCCCTTACTCCATCCAGGTATATTAACAGTATGGAAGTAACTGAGTATAGCACTGAGCATATCAGTTTCTTTTTTAATGTTTTTGTTCCGTTGGAGTATTTGTTGCAAAAGGCAAGAATTAGATACGATCTTAGCTAAGGGCAAGACACCTGAAAACTCTGCAATTTCCTTTAAGGTGAAGCCATAGCTTCTGTGTTGTATCAATGCAGTGTCCTGCAGATGCTCTTGCACACCTATCGTAATACCAAGAGTGATCATACAAAGAACAGTGGCACACCTGAAGGGTCTGGCACTGTAACAATGGAAAAAGAAACTGTGGAAAAAGAAAGACCAAAACCTGGCTCCACTGAAGGCCATAGCAAAAGCTCCTGATGACTTCCAAGGACTAAATTTTCTTCCAACAATTTTTTTAAAATTCTTTTTCTTTAAGAATAAAAGATTTACTTTGATAAATCCAGAATTTACATCAACATATCTCATTGACATTGTAGTGGGTAATTGGCACAGAGCATCAAACCCAGTCACTGATATCACTGACCAACCATCTTAAACTGGAAGTGAGTCAGCTCCAAAAAGCTCCCATGTTCTCCTCAGGCATATCTCCAAAAGGTCAGGAAGGGACAGAGTATGACCAGTGGGTCTCTATATTTTTCTTTTTCTTAGTCAAACCTTCTTTCTCAAACCAGATTCCAGTTAATTTTGACTTTGAAAAGGCAGGAAAAATCAAAAAGAACTTCAGAGTTTTCAGCTTCTCTCTTCAACCAATAGAACAATGAAAACATTATATAATTGTTAGGGTGTTTGTTATGTTATCATTCCTCTAAATAGAGTTTGCTTTATGAATTTTCTGCTTATTTTTTGATAGGTGAATATGTCAAGTCTGATTTCAGTCCAGTTCTTTTATTTTTATCTTTCTCTTTTTCTATTTTTCCCTTTCCCCTCCCTTCCCCTCCCCTCCCCTCCCTTCCCCTCTCTCTCGAAGATCTATTATAACTTACAGGCTCATCTTGCATTTCAGAATGTCTGTGTTTATGTAATTTTGGTTGTTTGAATGCTAATTCAAGTGCTTTTGTACTTCTAGTGGGTCATAAAGTCTTGCTTCTGCATGCAAGCCAAGGGCCAGTCAAACCAGAGGTGAAACTCACAAAATAGGGGCACTGCTATGTTTCACCCACTTAGTTTATGTTCTTGTTCAAGGTGCATCTTACAATATCACATTGTTGACAACATCGGTAATACAGATTCATATTTTTCTAACTATACCTACAAAATAACGTCTTTTAAAAAATTTACCTGAAAGAAAAAATTTTAAGGAATAACAGCATTTACACATTTTAGGGTAGCCATCCATAAAAGGTATTGTTTTCTTCCCATTTGTGTTAGTCCAAATTCAGAGTAATATTTGAATTCTATCTTGGTTTATCTGTAGTGTGATCTCACAGACAATTTTTCTGATTAGAGTTTCCTGATGTCTCATGTTTTTCTTTGCTGTAAACACTTCAAACACTTCAGTATTTTAGACTTTATATTGTTTTTCATGAATGATACATGATATACAAAACTTGAAACTGGCATGTATAACATTACTCTCAGTCTAGTGTGTTTCAGAGGGTTTTCCAGGAACACATGTGATCTGCTACCAAAGTTTCAATTGGATTCTTGGTATGTAGTAGGATAATTAAGGTTGGAAGAGACCTCAGGACCTCTAGTCCAGCCTCTGCTTAAATAAATGTCAATACTGATTTAAGAACAGGTTGCTCAGGGCTTTATCCAGCCTTGAATGGATGTATCCCTTTCAGGGACAGAACTGTCAGAGCCTTTACATGCACAATGTTGTAATTTGTCTTACTGAATGGCATTCTGTTTCTGAGAATGCTTAATTGCTCTGTCCAAATGCTGTATCAGTTACCAGACAGATCCACCATACTTGTATGATGGTTTTGACTGATTTAGATTTGTGGATCCTTCTCCTGCAAGGGTTGTTCAGCATCCTTTAGAAAATTCACATGCATGGGTATCAGTACAGATATCTCCCATGGGATTATCAGAGGTAGGTTTGTACTTCCTGGGCTGCATTTAAAACCACTGGTTTCTTTAAATAAAAAACAAAGATATTGGGATAGGCTGGCATAATTAATCTTTAGAAAATGTATGTACTTTTGAATGTTTCATTTAAAGTTCACAAATCGTAACTCCAGTATTATTGCTCTGGTATTTAATGTACCTGTTTTCTGATACATTCTGGAGTGCAGAACATGTGATATTGTAACTGGACTATTTCAAACTCTGAGTTTTGCTTTCTCTTCCATTCCCACTCATCTCAGTTTCAACTCAGTGGTCAAAATCATTGCTCTTACTGGAGCCTGTGGCAAATTATCACTAAGCTTTGCCTCACAGCATGAGAACTCTTTAACGTTATTCATTCTCACCATGTATTGACATCCTTTTTTCATTGCACTCTTTATAAATAGAAGCATTTTATTAGATGTTTTAGAACTCTTTCTAAGTTTGACTGGTCCTGGGTTTTGGTATCTCTAATTTATGGCCTTCTTTTCTGTGCTAATCTGCAATCCCTCCCCTCCCCACCCCACCTTGAACAATCATTACTATTTCTACTTCAATAAAATTACATTTCCATGGAGTCCTTTCTTAGGTCTTTCCACTCCGTGGATTTGCTTAGAAATGCATTTTCCACACTGAGCACCAGGATGAAGGTAGTGCCCTTCTCCAAAATCGGTGACAAAGCCTGCCTGAAGGTCACTGGGAGTAGCAGTCTAGAGGAAGCAGTTGAATCTTGGCCTCCTCACCCAAGGCCAGAGGCCTGTTTATTTTATTTGGGACTAATATTAGGGCTCTGTCGAGCTATGCAGAAGATCCTGGTGCATACTCTGTGTCCTGGGTAAAACAGGGACTGAGTGAGGGTAAAAGAAAGTGAAGGGACTTCTGATTCTTCACCTCAACAGGTGACCACATCTGAAGGCAACCACTACTACCGTTGCTCATGAGTGGATGGTAGCTCTCCATACCAGGAGTTGTTGGGGTTTGCTAAGTCATCGTTTTAGTGTTTTTATTTTTCTTTTTTTTTCTTAAAAAACATCTGGTTTTATAATCACTGTTTCTCGAAAGTCAGGACTTGTGAGTGAGGAAATCTTGCTCATTCTTGAGTACCTAAGTGGCTAATCTAGTTTCACAAATGTCACAAATTGAGTGGGGAGCTCAGCTGGGGTCATTTAAAGCTTGGGTTGTACTTACTTTCGTTATATTTCTTTAAAGCCTCCTGAAATTTACTTCAGACCTCTTTATTGCACCTGACAGAAAGTTGTACTTGCTTTCCAACCTCTATCTTGAAATTAAGGTCTTCTCAAATGAGAGTGTTCCCTGCCAGATTTCTGCCTCTTGTTATGTTAACAAGAGCTCTGTCCACCCCTCACTGTACTGGCCCATGGTTGATTCGCAGGTCTGCATCTGTACAATCTAATTCACTACTCTTCAGTTGTGCAATTTAGACCCCAAAGGATGCTGTTTCACCCATTCTTGTGCAGAGTACCACATCATTAACTTAAAATGCTGACAACTGTTTTTAGCAATTCGATCACGTGCTCACTGGGTAGTGCATGTTTTCCAGCACCTGCATTCTAGGCAGGACTGCCAGCTCACTGTATTCTGTTAAAATACCCAATTTTTCACCTCATGGTGTTACTGAAGCTCTTCTGTTTTGTTGTCTAAGATGCTTGCATTTACTATGTGAACATTTCAGTTGTGTTATTTTTAAAAATATTCATAGAATTTCCTGACACAGAGAACATGCTTGGATAGTGATTCTCATCAATATGAATGATTCCCTGCTGTTAGAAATCTTCTGTCATCTCATAGTTTCTTACCAATTGCCACTGCCTTCTTTACGTAATTTCCCTGTCCAGTGAAATCAGGTGAAGAAATTGCATGAGCTTGTCCCATTTATCTCCATTCACTTTTTTGCTACAGGCTCCTCTAAGCAACCATGTACCCCAGAAAACTATTTGCATATTTGCACATGAGTTATCCTGCAAGATAAGTATTCTCTCTGTGAACCTATCCCAAAGATCATTACTGATACTTTTTTTTGGACACTTCTTGAACTCTCTGAAGTTCTTAAGATCTGCTGTCCTTCTCTGCAAAGAAATAAAATTCCACTGCAGGTGACCTGAGCTTCATTTCTTTCACTTCCTTGCTTAGTTTTGCAGGATTTTCCCTTGTGTCTGTGAGCCTCATATTCATGTTTTGTACAATGGGTCTTGCAGGGCTCACCCACATGCCCTCTGAATCTCCTCTAGCTTGTCTTCATGCAAGTTTGTCAGGATGCAGCCCGGTCCTTCCCTCCTGTACTTGCTCCCCTGACTTTGTCTCTGCTCTCTTGACATCTTGTAAATTGTCTGTGTTCCCCATTGTCTTCAGGCCCTGTCTCTTCCCCATTTCTTCCTTCTTTCTTGTGGGGCCAGTGGCTCTATTCTTCCTATTTGCTCCTGTTTTATGAAGAGGCCTTGAGCAGCCAGTGGGTAACAGATACAAAGAGCACTCGCAGGTGCCATATACTCACTGGTGGCCCTGACATCCTCAGCACAAGACACCCACATTGCTAATGTCTATATTGGCCTTTACAGCACAGCTAGAGACATTTTCTTGTTCTTTTAACATGACGGACCTAGGCAAGGACATGTTGGTGCCACAAAAAGTACTGTAGTTACCATAACATCTTTTTCTTTTTTAAAAACCACCTTATGCTTTTTGATTCCCCCTTGATTTTTATCTTTGTATTATTCATGTTTTGAAAGAACTTGCATCTCTGCAAAGGTGATGCCTAGAGGTTTATTTTTAAATTATTTTTTTTAAATGTCAGAATCAGGGTTTTTAGACTATCATCTTTCAAAAGAATCCCAGGACAAGCAGGTATAATTACCTTATTGAGACACTAAAATGAAAATCCCTGCTTTTTCCAAATTACCAAAATGTGTGTTTCTGTAAAGCAACCACCAATATTTTATGAAATGTATAGTTTTGATCAATATTTTAATATTTTATAACTATGTAAAATTCCTTATACACATGTGAAGAGAGATATTTTAATGTTAGTTGAGTGAGATAGGTACTGGCCATAGAAGATGGGTATGTTGAATTATGTTGCACATAAATTGTTGGCAATAGCCATTTCAGAATAATTTGTTGACTAACGTGACCAATTTTTCTTTGACTCAGTATATAAATATTGCACTGATACTATGAAATAAGAATACTGTAATCTGGACCGGCATCCCAAACTTGTTGCTGGGATCAACATATTCTCACTGATGAGGTTCGCACTGGGAATTACTGAAATTTTATTTGATGGCATCAGCCTTTCAAACTTCCGCATTTTTCTTTGTGACCTTTCTGAGATTAGCCTGGGTTTGCGTAAGGGGAGGCTTTGCACACAGCGCACAGCGTTGACAAGTTGCTGTGGGCCAGTGTGGAGAGAACCCTGCATTACACAAACTCTGCCAACATTTGTGAATATGCAGAGACCATAGCATGCCTGTGTGAGATCTTACAACTTTATCTTGGAAGCCAGCTGCTGCAGTGTCAAGCAGATTTGGCTTCAGGCAGAGGAGAATGAAGGAAATGAAAAAGAGGAGCTACATACAGATTAACTTTTCCAGGAACAGCCTTATTCAGTACAGACCCCTCTTCATTAGAATTGATTTTGTAATGATTATCACTATAGATGCACATACACAATTTTTTTGAATTAGATCTCTGGACCTAACCAAGTTATGTAATCTTCTGTCCAGAAGCGTAGTTTCTTTATAAAACCCTGCAGTAGCGTCTACTGTAAAACATCTGTGGTTTTCCCTCTCCCGTACTCTTCTTCGGTGTGCACAGGGTATTTATTTAGAATGCACAAATACATTCTAGCTGCTGAGTGTGTTCTGAGTTAATTTCCTTTGTGAATCTTGAAGACAGTCTCAGCTCTTCATTTTTGTCCCAGCTGATTGAGAAATTTGATTAATGTGTGGATGCAATGCCTTCCCAGCTCGCACAGTCTGAGCATCACCTTGCCCCATCCTGAAGGAATCTCAATATGTCATTGAGTGAGATGGGAAACTTGAGCACTCAAGGAATTAAGGGTTGGGCTCTAGTTGGCAGACTTTCTTTATTTGAGACATAAAAGGACTCTCTGATGGGGGACAGTAAACATTAGTCATAATATATGATTTTATTAAAACCACTCAAAGGGCATCAGACAAATGGAATAAAGAAGAAAATAAAACAATTAGCAACAGATTTACAGAAGTTACATAAACACACATAAATGCCACAAAACCCAAAATCTCCAATAAGCACAAGAAACTTTAAAGTGTTGGAAGCATTTTCCTGGAAAGATGACAAACGGATGTCACAGGCCTGGGTGTTGGTGGGCATACCACACTTGCATAGATCATGCAATTCAGCAGTAATTTTCTCATGGCCCATTTTCATGCTACTTGCTGGCACGCTGTTAACTCTGCATTGTTTCACTAATCACACCTGCCAGGGCATCTTGGAGGTTTGTGTTTGGGGAATATGAAATATTGGTGGAAAGGGTGGTTGGAGAAGGCAGATGTTTTTGACTGGCAGCTACTCACTGTGTCCCACAACACTACCTTGACACGTGGTCCATCACTGCTGTACCTTGCTGTCTACTTCCCCCAGCAGCCAGAAAGGAGCTTTGGCTTCAAGTGTTCCTATTCCATTTCTCCTTGCTGAAATTTCAGGTGCAATCCTACTTCGCTGAGTTTTACAGAATCACAGAATCATCTGGTTGGAAGAGACCTTTAAGGTGATCAAGTCCAGCCTTTCACCTTGCCAGGGTCCCTAAACCATGTCCCTCAGCACCACATCCACAGGCTTTTAAACATCTCCAGGGATGGGGACTCCACCACCTGCCTGGGCAACCTGTTCTAATGCTTAATGATCCTCTGTGTAAAGAAATTTTTCCTGATATCCAACCTAAATTTCCCCTAATGCAATTTAAGGCCATTTCCTTTCGTACTGTCATTTGTAATGTGGGACAAGAGACCGACCCCCACCTCACTACAACCACCTTAGTTGTAGAGAGCATACATATTAGTCTATCTAAATTTTGTTTAATATTTAGTTTTCCTCTGTCAGCCATCCCTCAAATAAAGAAAGTAAAATAGTGCCAGTGCCATTAAAGTAGCAATAACAGTTGTTGTTGTGCCCTTTTCTATTTATCTAACCCCAATGACAACATGGACACAACCTTTGGGACATCAGGGGTGATTTTAGAGACCCACAAAGTTGGAAAATGAGACATTAGGAAGCTATGAAAAGGCAGTCCAGGAGTTTTTCATCCAAGGTGGATGTAGAGGTGGTCAACAGAATAACCCCAGTTTATCAGTGATTCATATCATAGTATGTAATAAAAAACAGGAGCTGACTAGCGGTAGCATGGAATGTCCTTCATTGCAAATTTTTAAGAACGGGTTAGACAAGTATCTCTGAGAAATCAACCAGGTATAACTCATCCAGTCCCAGTATTGGAGAAATTAACCTCAGTGCTCTTGGGACAAACTGTCCACCTCTACATGTTTGTATGAAATCTAACATCTAACAGTATGATGCTACAAGATTCAGAACATTGGGATAATCACCTAGATTTGAAATTCTAAATTTTTTGGTATTTTCCAACACTAGTTCTTGGTTTTCTTCAGTTCCAGAGCCTCCCAGATTCTTACCATGAATCAAAGGAACTCCTCCAAGGCAAAATTGCTCAACCGTGACTCATTCTAATGAGATTGCACATTAATAAAACCTCTACACGTATTTTGTCTTTTCTCCTTATTTAATATTCCTTCTTTCATGCTCTCATTTCATATACAAATTTGATATTCTTTACTTTTTTACCATTTCTCTAACTTTGCTTGTAAAGAAGTCTTTTTCTGTAATGGATCTTTGAAACTTTTTAGAGCTATTGCCTGTTTCAGTTGTGCTTACCCACGGTAAAAGACAATCTAAAGGCTCTGACATTTCAGTTTACTTATTTCATTTTAAAATGCTTTTATGTTTGAAAACAATGTCAAAGTGGAGACGTTGACAAACCATTTCAAACAATGCAGTATGGACAAGGCCTGTTTGCTAACCCTACTTCTTTTAAGTAAGTCTCTCTGTGGACCTTAACGGGAGGTAGACTATACACTGCTCAATTTGTATTCAGTAAAGTAAAGCTGCACACGTCTGAAGGAAAAATAAAAGGCTTCAGGAAGTGTCGCGAGGAGCCGGGCTGACAGTGACACACACACACTTTAGTTGTTCTTAACATGAGGCTCCTCTATTCTTAGGAAACAACCTGCTTATATACACACTCTAGTACGTGTAGGCTTCTGTGATTGGTCAAAAGTTTTCTTCCACTGCCTGGAGACAAACTGACCCACCAATTAACCATCGCCCCCTCCTCTCTTCCTCCCAGGTAACACACCTGCTCCTGTACACGCGATCAACCCATGCTTGACCCTTGCTTGACCCTATGCTTTGTTTACCTGTGGCTGTACTTTTCCATACCTTTTAAGGGTCTGGCTTACAGAGCCTAGGACCTCGGTAACAAGGAAGAACACTCAGATGTCTGAAAGTGAGATGGTATTATTGTATTTTCCCTAGCAGGTCTACTTCAGTACAGCAAGAGGAGATGTTTCAACAGCTCATTATCTTCCCAATTGAATTTGGTGCTCAGATCTACGCTGAGATGACTTATGCTCTTTTTCCCTACCTCTCTGAATTCCCGGAGTCCACATTATTGTTGGGCAGTAAGGAAACATTATTTCAATAGCCAACTTTTGCCCTTTCTCCCAGCAGTGGCAAGCAAAGAGCTTCATTCTTTTTCTGGTCATGATCTTTTACAGAAAAGCATCAGCTTACCCTCTCTGTGGTTCGAGACACTAGCAGTGCTAATCCATTGCTGATCCATACGCCAGAACTCTGATCCAAAAGCCTTAAATCAGAGTAGCTTGGTACTGAGACCAAGTTAATTTGTGCTGCTGGGATGCTCATCATGGCTTGGCTTTGCGAACGAAGATTTGGGAAGGGTTTTTCCCACATTTACTGCAAGCGATGAGTGCACCCTTCGGGCCAGCACAATGGATTTTTTTAGGTGAGGTGCAGCGTGTGTGGAACTGGCCCCATGCTGTTCTGAAAAGTGGTAGAACTGTTATCTTCCAAAGTTGTACCTTGAAATAAACCCAGCATTTACTGAGAATCTTTCACAGACTCCACAGCCTGTTTGAAGGATCCTAGCTTGCTATAAAGTTATCACCTTTTCAGTATTTTCAGGGTCAATATAGTTTTGCAACACACTCATGGGTTAGAATATGACAAAAGTTTACAAAGGGATCAAGTTGTGCATCGCCCTTCAGTCTGGTTTGGGGGTTTTCATAGTGTGAAACCTAAGCATATTGTCTACAGTCATTAATGGAATTTCTCAGAATTTACAGTCTGCAGCAAGGACACTTCTTTCATGACAGTGGGATATTAAATTTAACTTCTAGGCCACTCTTTTTTTAGTGAAATTTAGGCGTTTAGTAGGGCACAACTTCTCAACAGATGAGAAGAAGCAGTGACAGGTTAAGGCTTCAGACCATATGGGGTGGGGGTCCTAATTAACTTCTGAATTGCCCCGTTACTCATTATTAACACTGTTGGTTCTTTGATATATATTATCTATTTAGCATGTGTCAGTGATGACAGCCTGGTCTGATAGATGCCCTTTCTTACTAATGTTTTCTAAATAGCAAAGGAAAAAAGCAACAGTCAGTGGAGGTCAGGTTTTCAGGTGACCTGCTATATATGGAGATCTGCAGATGAAACTGCCCTCTGTTCGTGCCTCTGCTACGACACATGTCAGCAAGTATGGAAACAAAAGATAAACGCTATAAAAAGAAAACCCAAAATATATGCAAAGGTGTAAGCCTTGAGCACATCTAGTATTGAAGCTTCAGCAAACTGAGAGCAGAAGACATAAAATAGTGCCCTTCTGACACATTTCCCCTGTGTTTCAATCCACTACACAGCTTGCAGGAGTCAGGTCTTGTCTGTCAGTATTGAGAGACTGGAAGCGGTGCTCAGTGACATGACCCTTGTTCACACTGAGCCTTACAGAAAACAGTAATTCAAGCAGCTGGACTGAAGAAGTTTGATTTCCGTTACATGTGTGCCTCACGGATGTAGGGGAGAAGGAAGAGAAACCTTGCATATTTTCTGATGTCTAGTATTCAGTGTGCTGCTATTAATATGGCTAGTGCTTTCCTTTTAATGGCAGCTTTTTCTCAGAGAACATGCCAGACATTTGACATTTCAGAGCTCCTCAACCTTCTGGCATATTTGGTTGAGATTGATAGACAAGATAGAAAATTACCTGGAAGGGTGAGGGGCTATCAGGTATATATACAATGGCTCTCCACCCCACAAACGCTTACGGTCACATGGAGGACATGATTTCCTAATTCTCATATTATTAGGAAATCAGGCTAAAAATACCCCACTTTTCCACATAAACGGCAAGTTTTACCCAGGACACAGCTGTCACTGAGATGAGAAGGGAGGAGAACAAAGAGTGCATGGTGGGAACGCAACATGAAATTTCCCCTGCGCTTGTTTACAGCAGCACAGTGTGCCCTCTGGTTGCACTGCCATAACAGATGTTCCCTAAAATAAATGAGCTTCAAAAAAGGGATGGACATATTTCATGGGAGCAAAGCATTCAGGGACAAACCATGAGCGCGCTGTGTCGGGCGCTGTGTCCGGCATCATGCCTGAGGTAGAGCCAGGTACTTACTCAACTTGCAGCTGCCAATTATCTGATGTGCCACCCATCCAGCGCGTGTAAGAGGCCTTTCTGTGCATGACAGTGTAAAACGGCTGACGTGGTCATGTGCTGGAAGGATGTTTTGTGACTCACTCACTGGGATGGCGAGATTGCACTCGTGCCATCCCTCTGAGGATCAACTGGTGCTCCACTTCTGTCACCTAAGGGAAACACACCACCTTCACTACTCTGCTCAGCCTGCTGATAACCTCAGGTGGTAGCAAGACAAAAAGGTAGAAATTCAACCAGCAGAAGCCTCTGCATTGGCTTTTCTATGAAAGTGAGAAAAAACTGAGTAGGTAGGGACTGCACATCTTTCTCAGGATACTGGGTCTAGAAGGTGCGTGTCTTTGGTATGGGGCAGGTCACGAAAGAAATGTGGAGAGCATCCTCTTGGAATGCTGGCAGTTTGCACAGTGACTTTACAAAGCTGAATAATATCTCAGAGAAGCAAAATTTATTCACAAAGAGAAAATATCTACTTTTGTAGGGGAATCACAGGCAACTAAACTCATTGGAAGAGATAAGATTTATCCACTGCAAGTTAAACCAAAGCACAGAGCCATCTGAACTACGAAAAAGTGATTTCCTCGTTAGGGTTTTATCAAGGAATGAACAGTGTTGCTTAATAATGAAGATAAGAAACAAAAGCACCTGAAAGAGTTGGTTAGGAAATGTGTCTCAAGAATTATCAGCTGTGTGTATCCCCTATCACAGGTAACAAATAACTTATTTGTAAATATTTGTGTGAAGAGTGGCACCTAGTTCATTTGAGGAAATCCATTCCTAATGTGCAGCTGAATGTAAATTCTGCCAAAATGGCAGTTACAGCTTTTGGGAAAGCTGAGGAATCCGTTGTGAACTTGGTTACATATTTCAAACAGTTATAGTTAAGTAGCAGACTCTGAAACCATCATTCAGTGTCAAAAAAATCCTGATCATAATGGCATTCAAAAGTTAAGAACGAAACAGACTTTTCATTTGAAACCAAAGTAAGGTTCAGATGGGCTGTCTTTTTATCTGGGTCCCAGCCCCTAGCAGGTTTTGTCAATGAAGAAATTTTTGGCTATATACGTATGCATCTTAGAGGTATAGTAGGATTAGCACGGAGTTTTTTCTCTACTTTCCTCCACCAAGGCACAAGCTCACTGGCAGGATCTGCCAGACTTCCTCTGTGTGCTCCCACAATTCAGATATCATGACTGTCCTTCCAGCCACAAAGGTATTACTCTTCTGCTTCGGGCAAACTATGAGCAATGAATGTCTTTCTGCTCAGAGTACAAAGCTTTACATGACAAAAAGACAGCCTGTGGTGAAGATGAGTTAGTAACACTTGATGAAGACAGAAATAATGCAACCAACATGTAATAGGGACACAAAGCTGCGTGGCAAGCACCAGTATGTCTGGCTTTTGTCTACTGGAGGAGAGCACATCCTTGGGCTCCCAATATACTTTTTATGTAGTCAAATTCTTGGCTTCAGCTTCTAAGAGCCTGCATTAGTCAGAACGTTCCCATGACTCTCATTTCCTTCCCTTTTCCACTGTGTTGTATCGGCACTCACAGCCTCACATCTCTTTTAACTATGTTCCCTCACAATCACCTTATTGCTGTTACACCTTTTTGAACTTACTTTATCCTTTGCTTCCTACAAGCATATCAACACCAAACCATATTTAAACTATCATGGCAGATACATAAGCACACTTAACATCACAACTTGCCTGTTCGAGGTTGGGGGTTTTTTCCCCCTTTTTTTTTTTGGCACCCCCTCCTTTCTTTTTTCTATTTTTCTTGTTTTTCCCCTTTTCTTTCTATACTCCCTTGGTGTCTGGACTCTCCACTGGTCTGCAGATGGCTGTCTCAGTTTTTGGAAATGTGAAGGGTGTGGAGAGGCCACAGCTCTCGCTATATGGTGGTACTGCAATGGAAAAAATGGACTGAGTCCTCAAAGGAGTAATGGAGCTACCCTGTCCCTGTGCCATTTCAGTATTCGTATTGCCTAATGTCTAACCACTAAGTGCTCAAGTTAGGAGGTTTCCTTGTCTCCTAAAATCACCAGAGAGACCAAAAATGCCTTTGCAAGCAGTGGTTCAGGGCATATCCTGCTTTGAATTCCTCTTAAGGAATTAATTTCTTTCCATTTGCTCTATGATGGAGGGCAGTCTAGGGAGGTCAGCCTCCTAATGTAGCCCCTTCCACTATGGCCTTCAGGTCAGCCAGTGTAAATGCTATCTTGGTGGCCTAACAATTTTGAGAGCTTATGATAGAATTATAGAAGGCTTTGGGGTGGAAGGTAGCTTTAACTAGATCAGGTTTCCCAGAGCCCCATCCAGCCTGAACTGGAATGTTTCCAGGGATGAAGCATCTACCACCTCTTTGGGCAACTTGTGCCAGTGTTTCACCACCCTCATTGTATAAAATTTCTTCCTTATCTCTAATCTAAATCTCCCATCTTTTAGTTCAAAATCATCACCCCTTGTCCTGTCGAAACAGGCCCTGCTAAAAAGTCTGTCCCCATCTTTCTTATAGACTCCCTTAAAGTCTTGAAAAGACTCAATAAGGTCTCCCCAGAGCCTTGTCTTCTCCAGGCTGAATAACCCATCAGCCATTCTTCATATGAGAGGTGTTCCACCCCTCTGATCATTTTTGGGGTCATCCTCTGGACCCTCTCCATCAGTTCCATGTTTTTCCTGTGCTGGACATGGTACTCCAGGTGGGGTCTCACCAGAGTAGAGTAGAGTAGAGTAGAGTAGAGTAGAGTAGGGTAGGATAGAGTAGGAGATTCACCAACCTCGACTTGCTGGCCACACTTCTCCTGATGCAGTTGGGGATATAGTGGGCCTTCTAGGCTGGCAAGAGCACATTACTGGCTCATGTCCAGCTTTTCAACTACCAGTATCTTCAAGTCCTTCTCTGCAGGGCTGCTCTCAACCCCCTTCATCCCCCAACCTGTATTGATACCGAGGATTGCCCTGACCCAGCTACAGGACCTTGCACTTGGCCTTGTTGAACCTCAGGAGGATCACATAGGCCTGCTTTTCCAGGGTGTCCTGGTCCCTCTGGATGACTTCCCATCCCTCAGACCTGTCAACTGCACCACTCAGCTTGTTGTTATCTGCAAACTTGCTGAGGGTGCACTCGATCCCCCTGCCTATGTCATTGATGAAGATGTTAAACAGCACTGGTCCCAGAATGGGCCCCTGAGCGACTCCACTTGTCATAGATCTCCATCTGGACATCGAAATGTTGACCACTATCATCTGAATGCAACCATCCAACCAATTCCTTATCCACAGAACAGTCCATCCATCAAATCCACATCTCTCCAATTTAGAAAGAAGGATGTTGCAGGAGACCATGTCAAAGGCCTTACAGAAGTCCAGATAGATGATACCCATAACTCTTCCCCTGTCCACCGATGTAGTCACTCTACCATAGAAGGCACTAGTTTGGTCAAGCTGAACTTGTTCTTGGTGAAGCCATTCTGGCACTCTTAAATCACCTTCCTGACCTGCAGGGATCAGTTGCTTGCTGTGGGGCCAGTGGAGTTGGCTAGTCACACAAAGGCAGACATATTCACGCCCCCCCCCAACATGTGTGAGCTCTTAAGGCCACTCTTCTGTTCTGTATCGCAGTGCCTTCTGGTGCAGCTGGTGCAACCTCTCTTTCTGAATCCTAAATACACAGGTCACAGGAACCTTTTTTGAATGTTTTGAATGTAAGCTACATAGTATGTAAGACTTCACAAAACTATCACTAATAATAACAGCAACAGCAGGATACTGTTCACATTATATGATAGAATACTAGCTCCATGGCTGTATAAAAAAAGGAAAAATATCTATTTGCCTTTTGATAAGAAAATATAATTGAAAACGAAGAAAGAGCATGAAAATAACAATAGCAATTTTTTGCGATGTGTTGGATGTCTTTGGGGATGTAAGCAGTGTTGTATAGACTGAGAACTTGCCGTGCTATAAGGCAATGGGTCATGAAAAACCTTGGAACAGTATCTGTGAAATTCAGAGAAAGTGGTAACATTTTTAATTCTGCGATGCTTTGATCTAAGTTAAACCTGCTTCAATAATTGGGTGTCCATATCACCTGAGCCATACATCAGGACCCAAGAAAGTGGGTAGAAATAAAATAATAATAAATGCTTTCATCATGTTCTACTATAAAGTAGAAGTAGACTGAAATATTTTCATTTTTAATTGCCTTTTGATATTTAATTTGATTATTTGATCAAAAGATTTTCGGTTGACTTTAATAGTGCCATAACTTGGCTTTAAAAGTTCTTTGCAGTGATAAGAGTACTAAAAGAAACTATCACGGATAAGAGTGCATACAATATAAGAAGCTAACTTTAGTGCAGAGGTAGGGATGATTACAGGGGTTTTGTTTGGTGTCATCACGCCTCTTGGTCCCAGAGGCAGAATTTTTGTGTTTACTGAACTGACTGCAGTGGACTTCATATAAATGTAAGACTAACGTGGCTGCAAAAGCAAGTTGTTTGTTATTCAGTTGAATTCACCTGCAGGAGTAAAAGGATTGAAAGACTTATTCACTGTTAAAAAAATGAAAAAGAAAAAAACCCCAAGACTGATATTTCTGTGAAGCACATCCACTTAAAGCTGGTCAGTGTTTTGTGATGGCTGCTTCGTCTTTGGAAAGTTCTCCTTTCAGTTTGATTTCCCTGGGAACAATATGCAAGAAATAGTCTCTGTTGTGCTGTCTAGAGGCTTGACTTACCAAAATACCCATAGCATTCCCTTGAGACACAAATGCGTTCGTGCCCAGAGATAGCTGATATCCATTGGCCCAGCTCACTGAAAGGCTTAATTTAGCAAAAAAACAGTTGATCTTGTTGCTCCACCACTCAGATTGTTTTGGTTTTTTACTCGGTTTGTAATAGAAAGTTGTAACAGAAGAGTCCCAAAATTCTGTTTTCAAGATTAACCACTTCAGGAAGTGGGTTTTTCCCTCCCAAACCCAGAAGTTGTCTTTTTTTTTTTTTCTAAAAAACCAACAACTCTATGCTTATTTTAGTTTCTTTTGCCAAATGAAAAAAAATCAGCAAGTCCCAAAAATCATTGCCAATAAATGACAGTTTTCTATCCTAGCTTGAGTAAGTACGTTTGACGTAAAAATAAACAGAGAATTAATTGCCTTCTATTGAAACTTTGTTAGAACACCTGTGGAGAGTAAAGGGTTAGAGAAAAACTGTTCTGTTAAAAAATACATTAAGTTCTGATGCCATTTCCCTTTCAAGCAACCATTATCCCTATAAAGCCTGACTATTCACATTCATCAGGTTGATGTAACACCACTGATTCCCAGCCCTTATTTGCACTGGTTCACAGTAGGCTCTAATCAGGCAATGCTACAAACAAAGCGAGCTCCAATTGCGTTCCTGAAATTACCAGAGTTCAAAGTTCTCCTGGCAGAGGTGCCAACAGAATCACTGCCATGATGAACGATGCTTATGCTCACTAAATCTGTCACCAAAGTGGAAATTCACCTGGAACAAGAGTGTTGATTTTTGTGTGAACGGAAAGTCTGCACTGAAATGGCAAAAACTAACGCTTCTAGATATTGAGCATCCTGAGGCCCACTGAAGTCCCTAGAAGTTATGAGTGATAAATTCTTCACACAAGGCATTGAAAAAAGATTATTGCAAAACCTATTGAAGTATAAAGACTATCACTGATTCCAGCAGGCATCAGATCAAGCCCAGTGTGAATGAGCATCAGAGTATGTCTACATAGTCTTTTGCAGGCAGAATACAAGTTTCTCTGGCCAAGACTTGAGCCAGTTGGATGTATGACAGCCCTGAACTGGGAGCCATGTTACTGCATTTACAGTGCAGAGCCTAAACTAAAGCCCCTGCTGAAAGACAGAAAATATCAATTTGTGCTCAGCAGCGTGCTCCATCCAAGGATGCGTAGAGTGAATGAACATATGCTCAGAGCTCAGACAGAATGATTTCATGCTTGCCTGCAAAAGACCACGTAGAAAAAGGTCCTGAAAGGGAAAG
>NW_010411093.1:48464-53443 GCF_000710305.1 Buceros rhinoceros silvestris | reverse complement strand
GGGAAAGAGCGTCTAAACTCTGATGTGGATGCCTAAATACTCACTCCCCTGGACTCAGGGAAACTGAGGAAAACAGATCGATGGGCTCTTCCCTAACAACATTTTCCCCAGTTTGTTTCTTTTCAGACGGAGAGACAAGAGATAGCAAAAGAGGCCTGCAGATGAAAAGAAAAAAAATTATTAATTGAACTAAATTCCAAAGCCACAAAATGATCGACTTTCACTGGCATGAGCTTTGCAAGCCCCAAAACAATACTTTAAAGTGTTTAATTTTTTCACATCAATTTTAATTAAGCTCTCATTAGGCTCTTGTGCCCCTAGAATTTGGCAGACAAAAGAAGCTGGCCTGCCCAGCGAGTTTCCCAAGCTTGCACAGCTCTATTCCTAAGGAGATTTATCACATTTTTTTTCTCCTCTTGAAAGAACCTTACATGAACCAATTCAAATGAAAAACACATGGACTAAAAAAGAGTTCATCATGCCAGATACCTTTTTATATCCAAAGCAGTGAACTTGTAGTCAGTTTGTCCTTTCATGTGTTGTTTTTTCTGGCTTTGGGACCTAAGAGTGATTTTTTACTACGTGCAGTAGTAAAACAACATATTATGCAATTTTATTTTTCAGGGAGAACACTATGTAATTCATAGGCTTTACAATGCCACATTTTCTGTTCAACAAATACATAAAGTGACTTCTCTTCCCCTTGTGGGCAGACATCTAGAAATTTATGTTCAGCAAATGGTATTCTAACTTACCTAACTTGGGTTTTTTGGGTTTTAACTATCTCAAAAGTGACTGCATAATGTAACAATGGTCAGCTTATAAACTTTATTTTTATCCCTGTCATTCAAGAACTTGACACATAAGAGTGATAATAGCTTTTTTCCTGAGGCTTCCAGTCAAAGAATACAGGTAAAGGTACAACATCTCATGGCTAACTTGCAGTCCAACATATCTGATAAAAGAGGAAGATCTTACATAAAATGTGCATGTGCTCTGTTAGAATAACTTGTTGGAAATGTACTCACTGGAATGATTTTGAAAATTATGCCATCTTCTAAAGAAAACTTTCTTTACTCTTTCATGTTTCTGAAACCCAATCTCCAAAACCGGGGTTAGTTCAATTATTAAGGACAATTTTTAAATTGAGGCTTTCATTTTGTAGCTTGAAAAAGTCATAATTCCGGAAGACTAGCCCTCTAACTCTCCTATGGGTTTATTGAGTGCCTAGCGTCTCTGCTGCACTGCAAGGGTCATTAACTTGCTAGATGAGTGTTTACAAGATGGATACTTACCTTGTGATTTTCCCTATTCAAAGCTCACAGCTCAAAAATTATCTGTAATGTATAACTGGGAAAATTTCCCCCAAAATTCACTCACCTAGAACTTAGAAATGTTAGAACTTAGAAATGTGCTGACAAGGAAGGTGTGATCATGCTTAATTATGCCATCTTCTCATGCTCAGCAGTGGTGCAGTGCTAGGAAAAAGCCAAGTACAGGCAAGCCTTCTCCAAGTCACGAAAATGCATACAGAAGCTTTCTAGAGAAGTTCATGGGAGAATAATCCACTTACTGCTATACAATGATGTCACATCAGAATCAGGAAGCTCCTGGGCTGTAATTAGCTGGAGGCTGGGAGTGTATTCTCGGTAGTATGCTGTATGCTTGTTCCGCTATTATAGTCCTCCTTACACATCTAATTTTAGGTATTGTTGGCTCTCCTGTTTAAGTTATGGACAGCTTTCAAAGGGAGGCTCAAGTCCCTAGAAAGAGCTGGTGTAGCCCTATTGGCAAAAAATCCTGAACTTCTGCAGGCTGGTCAGGATTGAGAGGTAATGAGGTGTTCACAGAAGGTGTGTCCATGCCTTCCCCTGCAAAGAAAAATACTAGAGCATTCCTTCCTTCCTTCCAGCTCTGCATCTGAGTACCCTAATTCGTGCCAGTTGACTCCCAGTTCATCCCAGGTAGCTGCCAGGAAAGGCATCAGTGCCAGAAAGATAGCTACCATAGCTGATAGAGCAGGCTGGATTGTGAAGCAAGCAAATAAGGGGTCACCCACGATGAACTATCATCCTCAGCTGCCAGACCAGTGCTCCAGACACAGCCAACCTGGGCTGCTGAAAAGGCAGTGATTGTCTAAGTCAAGGTTTTGCCAGATCTCCCAGGGAGGGATGATCTATGATCTCCTTGCATGTGATTGCTGAGATCAGAATATCTTTCTCAAGTGTGATTCTGGATGGTGCTAAAAACCACGAAAAGGATCAGTCAGTAACAGGTTAATGTATGAGAAACAGAAGTATCACAGTTCTTTGCAAACTGCCAGCCATTTACTGAAAGCAGGAAGGGTGGCATACATCTCTAATGACAACTGCTGGTACTATAGGATTGCTAAGATACAGACACGCATATGTTGTAAAGCTTTACCGTCATCCTGGCACAGCAAACAACTGAAGGGGAAGTAAAGTGTAGCGTGTAATGGTGGGAACATAGAACCCCATTCTTATGCCCTGGTACTACATATACTCTCTCATACACTCAGCTCATCTCAGCTCACATCTGCACCCATTGAGGCTTATCTATTTGACTGTGCTGAATGTTATAGGGGAAATCCGTAATGATGCAGATTAGTAGGAAGTCCACGTTATCACAAAACATTTGGAATCTTTAGGTGGTAATGCTGGAGAGGCTGTGCCTTCATCCTGTCTGCTGTCATGCAAACCTAATGTTTCTCTAGGCCCAGAGGTGCTGGTGGAATACATGCTGTAGGCTGAATCTGCTGAAACTTATAGCAATTTTGTACTTTATAAGCAGACACATCACAGTAAGCTGGGGCAGGACTGTGCTCAGGCATAAGTAGGAGGAAGTGCTAAGTGCACTTCACCATGTGGCACAGACGTGACTCCCCAGCTTGTTTTATGCCTGCTTCTTTATTTAAATAATGCTCTTATGAAAAAATATGAAGATAAAGCATAAGAGAAGGTATTGCATGAGGTGGAAAAGGTGGACTTCACTTTGCATTATCCTTATTCCTTGTTATGGACAAACCTGGCTGGTCCGAGTGCCAGAAAGAACAAGGGGTATGATTGACTGAGTAATCTTCCCAGAGGACAAAGGGGTCTCTTGCCTTTTATACCATCCTTCTATTAATGAAATCATGTTCTTTTAGCTCTTTTCCATAATCCTTCCAATTCAGATGGGATCCGTAACTTCTCTTGCAAGAAGACCTTCCTTTCTGCGGGTTCCCTCACTCCTGTTCTTGAGAAATACTGGGTTTTTTATTTGAGTTTCCAGCTGGAGCTTTATCTTCTTCCCCATGAGCATCCAGCTCCATGGACATAAGTGACAAAAAAATGACAGTGCAATTTAGTAATGAGGGGAGTGTACTGACTGTATCGTCCAAGTGAAGTAAGTGACTTAAGATATGTCACATTGAGATGCTATAAAGGAGAGCTGGTTTAAGATATTCTATACCAGGCATACCAAGACACGATGGCTCCTGGCATTATATGAGATTTCAATCACTTGCTGCATATTTGATAAATGCAAATGTTCAAGACATTCTTACTCACTTTTTGTACCACAGGCATCATGTGCTACACTTTAGATCAGAGAGGAAACTACCTGAGTTCATTCAGCTTTAAGTTCAACCATGCCAGGACAAGTGTACTAGGAAATGACCACAAAGGCACGGAGGAATTAGTACCTCTTTACCTCCTTTCAGTGCTGTTACACTTCTTGATAGCTCTAAGAACTGAAAGCCCCATATTCTTTCTTTAAATCTTCGTATTAAATCCCCTTTACTGTGATGCATGCCTGTTACTTTGGGAGTACAGGCAAACTTGGAGGACCCTTTGAAGCAAATAATTTACTCAGTGACATTTCCATGTTTTTAATTTGTAAAGATCTCCATACTCTTTCATATGATTTAGGAAATTAATCTAACAAACCAAAATGACTCGTGCTTGACCTCTACCTCTTCTGTACACTATTTGTTTTGAACCCCAATAATTTGTAACTGGTCCAATATTTTGCCTAGAGGCATGCTACAGTTCCTTTTCCCTGACCAGCTGAGCAGAATTTCTTGGATCAGTCTGCTGCTGTGAAGTGTCTGTGTTAATTTCAAATTTACTTTCTGGAAATATTTAGCAATATTTAATTAAAATTTACAGTGTATATCCCTTTTTGCAAGCCAGACTACAAGACCACTTTGTGGGTGAAACTGCATGGAAGCAGACCAAATCATTTCATTTGACCAGCCAGAAAGATTTTCACGGAAAGTTTGTTACTTACCTCTACTTCACTGTCATATACGTGCTATGTTACTGTAAGATGCCTAATAAGTCAGTTAACTTTCGAAGTATATAGAAGACCACACTGTCAGTTAAACACAATTTTTTTTCTACTTTTTGTCATTTTCTGGAAACTGATCAAAGACAAAATTCCTAATTTCATCCTGAAGAAATTGAAAGGGATAGACTGTCCCTTTTTGTAACCTTTTATTGAGGCTCAGTGGAAAAATAATGGAGATAAAATACCTTAGACATATTGGACTTGGATGGTTCAGGGTTTCTCCCTTCAGAACCTATTTCACATTTGGCAGGGAATGCACTGTCATCTTACAATATCTCTTACTATAAATTTGAAAACTGTTCCAAGGCAGCTCCCTATATAATAACTCCTGCCGTGTACACCCCGGCAGAGAATGGCAGAGATGCTCTGCTGACTGGAGCATTAGAAAACACTAATGCTCCTTGGCAGACACATCATCCTCCAGCATAACCCTGTGGGCTGGGATAGGCATGATGCCAGAGTCTCCCACCATCTGGGAAAGCCTGTTACTCTGCCCTTCTTGGTACAGCTTGAAGACTTGATTTTAAGCTGGTCCCTACATCTTTAGGAAGCTGGAATAAATGGACAAGGAAATGGACAATAAATGACAAGGGCAAGAAAAGCCGTTGCCTAGACCGCCAGCTTCACTG
>NW_010411093.1:28983-48378 GCF_000710305.1 Buceros rhinoceros silvestris | reverse complement strand
TTCCTGCTGCATCTCTCAGGGTGGCTGGGCTCAGCGGGTCACCTCACCAACACCCTCAGTCTAAAACGTGCAGGCATTTTCATAGCTGTTTTCTAGTGACTGCACCAAGAGAGTGGTTGGAGTAATTCCAGACTAGGAAATTTCAGGGGATGTGAAGGGGATGGTAAACTTTTTACATCAACATGTATAACATAGATAGATTTTATTTGCCCAATAAACCTTGTGCAAGCTGAGTTCATTCTGAATCAGCTGACAGCATCAGGTGGCTAGAGGGAATAATTTAATTGTGCAAAGTCCTTGTTAAAGCTTTGCTGTTTAATTTTGTGTGTGGAATAAAAGTACGTCTGTGTTCAGTTTTACAACTTTGCCATACATCATAACCTTAAAAGAACCCCTCAACATCATGCAAATTACAAGCAAGTATTCAGATCATTTGCATACATGTTTTTCTGAGTTAGACACTACTTTGGAATGCATTGGCAGTGAGCGGCTGTGACTAATGTAACAGAGCCTTACATTTAACATACTGCATTATGTAGTTTCATGCACAGTAAGGTAGTAATTAGTTTGTCAAGATATCACGCTCAGCTCAAATTTAAATAGTGTTGCTCTCTGCTGGTTACTCTTGTGAATTACACCTTTGTTTAGTACGCAGAACTGCCCATTAAAGGGCTCTCGGAGGTAAGACTTCAGGTCCCATTCCACCAGCTGCTATCCAATCACAGTGATTTTACGAGAAACGAGGAAGGACATGCAACAACTAATCACTTTGATCACATTCACTCTTTTCTCTGGCAGAAGTTATCAAAAAACACCCTTAGTTCTTCTACAGAATTGCTACCTGGCTTCTCATTAACCAATCCTGTATTAGCACATTTGATTATTCTTTGTATTCTTTCCTATTTCCAGTTCCTTCTAGCTTTCCCACCTCCGGAATAAATGTTCTAAAGAGTAATATTGAAGGATGCTTCTCTCAATCTTACAAGAAAGTAACAGCCAGAACTGCTGAAGAAACTGAACCAGTCAGCACATTAGGCATGTTCTAATTATACCATTTGAACTGAACTTTTTGGAGGAATTTTTCCGTTGTTTCTCTACCAAAGCCTGGCTGAGATCCAGAAAGGTCAAGTATAGTGCCAAGGTACCCAGCATATTTGCAAGTGCACTCCTATATGCTGGGTGAATTGTAAAGCTTAGGCAAACAACAGATGCTTTAGTAGCAAAGAGGGGCTGTGGTTTGCACTTGGCCATCTAAGCTCTTAATCACCAGCTGACCAAGTTCTTGATATCTTGTCTTATCTTATAAACAGATGAGAAGGAGCCTGGGGAAAAGACAATATAATGAGACCATGCCACGCAAACCATTCTGTAGTACAGCGCAAAGAGTGGTTATCTTTCTCTCTGATCTTCTACTACAGTCGTTGCACAAGAGAACAAGCAATAAAAATTGAAGTTTGTCAAGAATTGTCCATGTTATTCACATTGATCATAATGTCTAATTTGGTAATCTTGTATTTTTTTCTGATTCTGCTTATTACTTAGATGTACAAGTTCCAAGAGGAATCACATTTAAGCTTTTTACATCCTGCTTAGCTAGGACTTATATCATAAATGACTTTAGTATATGTAGCATTCCTTTGTTGACTGTGCGAAATGAATACCTGACAGTTACCATAGAAAGTTGTTAGCTACTCATAGACAAAGCAAAGTTTTCAGTGTAATTATTGGATAAAATGTATAAGTAATTGTTTTTTTTTTTTAAATCTTGAATTCCTAGTGAATTCTGTGCTTTACTTGAATTTGATATTTTAAACAGTATTCAAATTGTGTGAATTATAGACTAAGTCTTTCTCTTACATATGTTTCCAAGTATCTGATCCTATTTAGGTCACTAGCAAAAACTCCTTGCTGTGTTTACTTCATCACAGATGTGTGTTGTATGGATTTACAGAGGTCTTCAAATACCTCTTGGTCTATTTTTCCTTCCAAACAGACAGTCCTTGCAAGCCTTCTGATTTTAATTTTAATTATATGCTTCAGTTGCTGCCATAAAACAAGTTAGTCTTGGCCCTGATGTCATAGATCCTCAGGAAACATTTTATAGGGAGAAACAATGTGCAATGAGTACATGATATAATTTGAGAAAAAGTGGTGCTCCTGCAGTTTTCACTCAGGCATTATTTCCACTTATGAACTTCATTGCCAGTGTTTTCCAATATGGCAAAATCAGGACTCAGGAAGAAAATATATGTGATGGACAACATGTACTCATAGCAGACTGAGGGTTTATTTTGGGCTGTAAAATAGGGAGAACTTGGCAAAAATTCAGTACATAATGTTATGTGACAAATCTCAAATCAGGACAAGGAGTATGCCGCATAATTTTACTTTAGTACCATTGAACTGCAGATTAAAGGGAATGTTGGAAGAGAAAGAACTATCCAGAAATGATTGCACGGATGAGAGATACCTAGTTTTTCTCCTTTACAGCAATCAAACAGTAAGTACAGGTGATTTGTTTTAGGTAAACACAGATAACTCCTCTGTCCCAAGTCAAAAGAATTGCATTTAGCTATTTCGATCTTTGACTGAGATAACTTGCAGCGTTTCCCTGACTAACTTATGCCAGAGGCACTAGCTCACTGTGGCTCGCTAGCTAGAGTCTAGTACTGTCTACGGGCAGTACTGTCTGCAGTCATCATCTGCATTTCAAACTTTTATGCACTTTTATGCTTTTTAAAGACAGCTAGAGACAGGGGTTTTTTTAAGAAGGTCAACCCAATGTAAAAGAATGACAGCAGAGAGCAGCAACTTCGTGTCCCACACCGAAAAAACTACCTCTGTACTATACAAAGGAAAGCTTTGTCTTTACCCAGATAGGAGTTTGTTTCTTGAAGTCTTTCTTTTAATAGTTAATTTTTTTCACCTGCATTAAAAAAAAAAAAATCTATGGAAGGGTCACTGTGAAATGACCGTGATATCCTCTCATATAGGTATGTTGAAGTGGGTTATAGGAAAGGAAAATGCAGCACAATAGCATTTTCTTTTTTAGATTATAACTACATTGTCATGAGAAAACTAGTTAAAAGGAAGATAAAAAGAAGCAACTAGAAGGACAGATTTTTTTGTAGCTTGCACAGGCAATGTTTAAAACAACCACATCAGAGGACTGCAGTTAATGAACAGTGCTAATTAAACAGAACCATTCAATGCAAACCCAACTACAAAAAATAAAAATAAAAAAATTTCCAACTTCAAGAAACAGCCAATTGAAAGAGTAAAGTTGCTCTAACAAAGACACCCTCTCCAAAAGGTGGAATTCATATCCAGTTGGGAGAAATGGAAAAGGGCATAAACTCTAACAAAGAAAGAGCAAAGAATAATAAAGATGGCAAGAAAAAAAAAAAAAGAAGATTGAAGAGCTGCTTGGCAAAAATTGTAGAGTTTGGGGATGTTGTGATGAGAGAATATGCCAGACAATTTCTCTGTTTTGCAAATGATAAAGATGGAACAGGAACTCCAAAGTAGTATGAAGGCACAGGAGAAAAGTAATCTAAAATCTTGGCATTGACCTACACAAGAGACGGAACTGCTTTGGAGAGTTGTTGAGAGCAGACAAGGTATCAATATGCTGATGTGAATGCTACATATCTTGAATAAAATGTGTAGATCTGGTAATTCCATACAATAGAAACTACAACAGTAGTAGACCTAGTAGACCTAGAAAAACCTAGGGAAGTATAGAGAAGAACAAGAATAACAGAATGTTTAGACAGCTTTCAATCAAAGAAAGAACAAAAAAAGAAAAAAAAGGAATTTTCAGCTTGCAAAGTATCTATCTATAAAAACAGAAACACTGAACGAACAAGTAGGAAAACTGATGAGCCTTTCCCTCTATATATGTATAGAGAGAGAGTTTGGAGACATGGAAATTTCAAAGCAATGAAAGTAGTTTTCAAAAGTACTTTCCACAAACTTAAATATTTACATTATACAGCTCATTGGCAGCTAATGTAGAGGCAAAAAGTATATAAGTTCAAAACCAAACAGAATTAGCAAAGAAATCGTAGAATCATAGAATCATTCAGGTTGGAAAGGATTTTTAAGATCATAAAATCGAGCCATTCACCCTGCACTGCCAAGTCCACCATTAAACCACGTCCCTAAATGTCACATCGCTCTTTGAAATACCTCCAGGGATGGTGACTCCATCACTTCTCTGGGCAGCCTATTCCAATGCTTCACAACCCTTTCAGTAAAGAAATTTTTCCTAATATCCAACCTAAACCTCCTTTGGTGCAGCTTGAGACCATTTCCTCTCGTCCTATTGGTTGTTACTTGGGAGAAGAAACTCACCCCCACCTCACTACAACCTCCTTTCAGGTAGTTGTAGAGAGTGATAAGGTCTCCCCTCAGCCTCCTTTTCTCCAGGTTAAACAATCCCACTTCCCTCAGATGCTCCTCATAGGACTTGTGCCTTGGACTCTTCATGAGCTTCGTTGCCCTTCTCTTGACACACTCCAGTGCCTCAATGTCCTTCTTCCAGTGAGGGGCCCAAAACTGGACACAGTATTTGAGGTGCAGCCTCACCAGCACCGAGAACAAGGCAAGGGGGACAATCACTTCCCTACTCCTGCTGACCAAACTGTGGCTGATACAAGCCAGGATGCTGTTGGCTTTCTTGGCCACCTGGGCACACTGCTGGCTCATATTCAACCAACACCTCCAGGTCCTTTTCTGCCAGGCAGCTTTCTAGCCACTCTTCCCCATGTCTGTAGCATTGCAGGGGATTGCTGTGACTCAAGTGCAGGACCTGGCTTGTTTCCCACTTTTAATCTACAACCAGTTGGACCAATTCTACATCAGTAAAACGTGCCCTTGTGCTCATGAAATAATAGAGCTTAACTTTTAATTCTTTGGAGTGCTTACTGCGTAACAGACTTTGCCTTGGACTTCAGACCATCAAGACTTACATATTCACAGGAGGAAGCAGACAGCCCTCCACCTGAGAGGTTGTTTGCGAGGGTTATAGATACTAACTCATTGCTGCAGCTGGTATGTCTAGATCTATTTTAAAGAGTGCCCACTGATAGTGCCTAAAAATTGGCTTTTATTTTATTCTATATTAGAATGTGCACCTTTCCCTCAGGATTGAACCTCTTGCCTCTTCTCCACTTGTCTCCTCGTCCTTTGCTTTGACGGGGTTTGTACCCTGTGTTTGATATGCTGCTTGACAGTCACCATGCATGTTCTGTTCCAGCATTGTATCTTCAGACACTTATGACATTGGGCCATTTTACCCTGACAACCTGATGTAAAATGAACTCCTCCACATGGAAACAACCCTCAGGAGAGCAAATTCCTTCCAACTGGCTTCATATTTTGTTTACTAAAGCAGTTTGATTGTCTCTGCGTTATTCTCACAGATCTTGTAATTTTTTAGTACTGCTTGTGGTAATTTCAAGGTTTTGGACCAGGTTAATTTCTCCTCTGCCAGCAATCACCCTTTGAATTCTCTCCTTCTTAATACCATAAACCAGTTTATATTATAGCATGCCCTCTAGGACATTTCCACATGAACAACATGCAGTTAGCCTTCATTCTACTACACAGAGTTGCAGTTTTTTCTTGCCTCTCACCCTATTACAAAATTTAACACATTTTACATAAGTGGTTGGCTTTCCTGACTGAACTTTTAAGATCTTTTGCAAGACCTTTAAATTATTACTGCAGAAAACAGGGCTGGAATAAAGCTTTTTCTGGTGAATCCTTCTGCCCCAATACAAGAGAAGTTCTACCTGATTGAACTATTGTTTTTCTGAGACTGTAACAACCTGAGTAGGAGGAAGTTTTATACTCTCATTGATTAAAAGCTTTTCTTTATCTGCAAATCTGCTCTGTATGAATACGGAGATCACAGCTTGTGCAGTTTGCTGCCAGCCCTTATTTTCTTCAGTGCCTGTGTTCAGTCTTCCTAATGAAACAGCTTATGATTATTACTTTTCCCACCCATACCAGTTCTGAAACGGAATCAGTCAGCCGTAGTCCAGAGACTAGTTGCTCCTGCAACTGAGCTGGTGTACAAAGGCTGGCTCCTCCTTCCACTTACCTGTAGAAACAAGTTGGCTGCTCTGAATCCCGACTGGTTAATGGTGTTTACTGTAGAGTCCTGTTCTCATGCCTTTCAGCCCCAGCTCTGGGCCTGGTGCTTCAGAATGACTCTCTCTTGGCAACTCCCCGCTCCTTTTTTGGGAAGGCAAAGTTCTCTTTAGTCATAACAGAGGCTGATACAGCTGGGACAGAAGCTCTGATACACAGATGGGCCAAGCACCTGACTTTTTCATCATTACCAAGTTGGGTGCCTATAACAGTTGCAAAAAACAGCCTTAAGACTTTTAGTACTTCTAGTCTCTGTGCTACTGCAAGCAGACTATGTATTTTTCTGGGTACTTTTTATATCTTCTTTGGCCTTGGTGTTGTCAGCTTGCCTCTTGTTACTCACAGAGACATTACCGAGGTTTTCGTATCTGACATCACAGATGTAACACAGAGCTCGGGGGAGATGACATGTTTTGGATCCAGTTTAGACTTGGCTCCTCAGGGAAACAATTACTGCTATGATTTTCTTTGTAACTTAATATCATTTTTATATTCAGCTCTGAACTCTTTGAATGCTATGGAGCAAAGTTTTTTGACTTGCCTGAAAGGTGCGGCATTAGCAACATTTTATGTACGATAGAGATAAAGGATAAAAGAGTAAAAAGAATCTGGTGACAGAGTCCATCCTAACCTGGACTCTCTCTGCTGATTTAATCATTAGATAAAGTCCATCATCTGCACTCTGTAAGTACCTTCCAATCATCTGAAAAAACTTCACGTCCTAGAAGTGGTGATGTTAACTAGTTATGCAGACTGCATGAGGGAGGAAGGCAGATGTACTGCAAAATCTCTGTGGTCCGGATAGCTGAGCCTTTGCTTTCTCTAACAGTGCTGACAAAGATCTATTCTGTACTGTACTACTTGTCACTGCTGCACATGAGTTATACACGTCAGATTCAATAAGAATTAAATAAAATAACCAGATTTTGATCTAGCTGCGTTAGAATTGCACACCTTACATGCCACTTCATAGCTCTCATTTTTAATGTGTATAATTTTTGAAAAACCACAGTCCCTAAAGGAGCGATACTAGTGTTATACAACATCTTCATCAATGATCTGGGAAAGAAAATGCGGAGGGAAATTGGCAAGTTTGCAGCTGATATTAAACTTTTTTTTTTTTCAGATCATCAGATGCCCCACTTGTAGTGAAGAACCCCAGAAAGACCTCACCAAACTGAGTGAGTGGGCATACAGGAGGTGGCGGTTTTCAACTCAGCAGTGTTGAAAACATCAGGATAGGCATCAAAGGAATAGCAGTCTATACCATGTTTATGTGATGCTGAGCTCCAAACAGGCATTTACAATTCTTGAGGGAGTTCTTGGAGTCATCACTGAAAATCCTCTGCAGCCACCATCTCAGTGTGTAGCAAAAGTCTGAAAAAAACAACAGAAAGTTAGGCATCACCAGGAAGGAGAATTGACAACAAAGCAGAGCTCCCTTCTGCATCACTCTTTGAGTACTGTATACAGTTCTGAACTCTGCATCTCATGAAGGATAGAGCAGAGTTAGATAAAGTATAGAGAAGAGTAAATAAAATGACTAGGAGAAGGTGCCATATGGAGGGAGAGTCCAATGCAGAGACAAAAAAGTTGAGGACGGAAATATGTAGACAAAACTCTGAAGGGGTCTCTGTCCAGGGACCCTGTGAGATTTCCTGTGGCCACCACTCTATGCAGGATTTTCAAACCTTTGCATTCAGTTTGTCCTGATTCCTTCTTTCATCGGTTTTTCTTGCTCCCTCCTGGTACTACATGAGCCCTGCTGATCTGGGTGATGAAAGGACAATTTTTTTTTTACCCTTTATCTCTTGCTGAGCAGTTCTGAGGGGTATCCTGACAATCAATCTTCTAGTGTGACCCTGTCTAGGCTTTCTTTCTGGGGTGTTATAGCACGAAAGATTAAACTCCAGTCCACACAAAGACTTGATATATCCTCTCCTCATATATCCTGCCATCTACACACTGAAATTTTATGGTAATTGTTCATTGCTATAGGAGAATAGACAGGTGGTACATATACTGCATGATTCTTCCATTACAAACATTCTTGTAGATCTTCAGACACAGTCACATGTCTACGCAGTATCCAACATAACATAAAAATACACCAAAAAAGACTAAATTTTGGAATAGTTACAAAGCTACAAACTGCATGGACAATGCCAGACCAATAATGAAAGGTGCTGAATGAAAAAGATAGACTGAAAATATGTGTTTACTTTTTTTGACAGACAGCAGTAAAATCATCAGACAGGGACTGTCAACAGTTACTGTTGTTCATAATAATGACAGTGATCTTATTTTCTGCCTTGGCCTTCAATTCTAATACCTTTTTCCTTGATTATAAATTCAAATGAGTTGCTAGATGATGTCAATAGACTGTTTGATGTCTTGAGCATGTTATTTTTTTTTCCTTGCAAATAATGTGCTTTCTTTTTTTATGCCCCCCTTATGAGATCAACTAAGTGCAATTTGCTCCTTGGTTGGCTGATAGCAATCAGGCACTTTAAACAATCTATGTAGGTCATTGCAAAGCTAATTAATCCTGCTTTTCAGGCTGAAAATTATTTTCAAGGAAATATGCTCTAAAACAGCTGTCCCAAGGATTTTAAATAGGTTCTAATAGTATGCACATTTAGTGCTTTACCAGTATTTCTAGAAAATGAAATTGATTGAGATATATTGACAAGACTGAAACAGCAAAGCTGAGGATTATGATTCCAGATACCAATTTTGTAAACAAGGGAAGGGAAATTGTAAAGTTGATGAGTTTCTGAATGAGCAGTGCAAAAGAAAACCGGTAATACAAGAGAGCCATGGAAGATAACAGAGCTGCAATTTTCTTCCAAGAGGGTAGCATTTGAACTTTAGAACCTCAGGGATGAGTTATGTCAACACAATAGCTTTGCCAGGCCCAACACAGGAGTTTCTTCATCTGTCAAATGCTTTTCTTGGTATATTTTCATCTGACTTTCTATTTTAAAGGTCAGTAGATTCAGAAAGGTAGAGTTTCTGTTGGGTTCTTGGCTTTACACTGGTACTGTATCACCACTTTTTAACTTCATTTTTCAATGAAAAATTTTCAATTTCAGTTTTTTTTCCCTCAAAGCATTGGGCAGGGTGGCAAGAGAGAAATAAGTCCGTGCACTCCCTCACATGGTTTCTATAAAACTCTCTCCCTCTGTCCTCAAGCTGGCAATGGCAGCCTTGCCAAACTTCAGTTTACTCAGTGATGACTGTAGTTGTCTGCTGAGCTACAAGACAGCTAATAGCCGGATTTCATGTACACAACAGCAACAAGCTTCTTATCTGGTACAATCAGCTCTGCTCACTTTTTAGCAGATACATCAGGGCGAGCAGTCAAATCATCAAGCATGGACATTGCCAACACATTAATACATTAGACAGCCATGCTAGGAACTGAAATGTCATGCAATCTGTATCCAATACATTATCTCCAACAGTTCTTTGGGCTGTGTTTGTCATAACGTGCTCCATGCATCACTGGTAGATTTTAATACATTGATCTGTGAAATTAGAAAAAATCCACATATACTCCCCATATTTTCAAGCAAACAGACTTTCTTTCATTTTGTCATAAATGAACATTCAAACTTCAGCCTGATTTTTTAGTTGCTTGTAAATTAAGACAATTGTGGCGATACTGTAGAGATGGTCTGTGGGGTTTTTCTCCTAGAAAAATCCTTATGGTCATTTGATTAAAGGAAATTAAAAACACTGGCCTACAGAGTGGATCTTTAGAATCAGGCTGTCAATGAGAATTACTACGCCTGGAACTAAAAGGTGTATGTTTTTAGGTCAGACTGTCAAAAGTGTTACGTTTCTAGATTAAAAATAAGTATAAAGAGATTTTTATATAAAAAATGAAATAGATCTTTCTGTTGTCTGACAGTGGCTAAAACTTGCTTGGCACTATAGTCCAAGTTTATAGGTAAATATAATCCCAATTCTGCATGCAGTCCCCCTGTTTTGCCTGAACCACCATTCCTGCAGCTTTACCCTAAACTCACCCATTCCTTTCTGCTGGCAATACTGCCAGAAGAAGAAAGGAAAGAGTCAGGCTTATTTCAAGCATTTGGCATCATAATACAACTTGATCACATTTTCCTTGAACTTTAATTTTCACAATTTGAAGTGTTTGAAGCTTGATTTAACCAAATGGTTTTAGAAAGTAAATGGATCTGCTGCTCAAAGTGTATCATGTCTGAACAGATGTCCCAGACTTAAACAAAAAAAACACATTACGGGCTGTTCTTTAAGAAGGTACTGGACCCTGACCCTTGTTCCCCAATCTCTGATTCTGAGCCCCCAGTCCTCCTTTACCAGAGTATTTCTGATGGACATATCCATGTCGCAGCTCCCTTCCAGGGGCTGTGAGCCGTGGTCCACCTCCACACTCAGCTCTGATGACAGCAGTGCTCCCAACGAAGGTAAAACCACATAAAGTGGTTCTGTTCTGTTCACAGCTCTCTTCAGCCTAAATATCTGCATGCCTGACTACATTCCTAAGGGACATAGATTTGTGAATCCATATTTGATGGCAACATCTAACCTATATTTACAGTTAGAGGCTTAATCCCATGAGACCGGCAAGATTTGAGATATGGCTGCAAAATTCTTTATACTTTCCAGACAGGCCGTTTTGTGCAGCCTGCTGGGTCACGCACTGGCATTGCAACCACCTCTCTCATTCACTCACTGTTTTGGGTGCTTCAGAGCTCCAGATTACAAGTGGTGCAAACCTCAGCATCATCATGTCTACTTTTCTTCTTAGACCTGGGACCAGGTAATGCATGTGGTCTGAACATTTGATTCACAATTTATAAGACATTTCACTAAATGCAAGGAGTGTTGGACTGGGGGAAAGCTCTAATAAGCATTTCAGCATTGCTAATTTGCACAGATGGTTGAACTGGAGGGAGTATGCAGAAAGAAAAGATAGAACTTGAACCTCCTTTGAAAACATTTTTTCACCCAAATAGAAATAAATTTGGGAAGCAACCAAATATGAAAGATTGCTGAGGCAGCAGAGACAGGTTCAGGCAGTTACATCTGGGTGACGTTGCAATGGAAACACACTATTAAGAAAGGCAATGAATGATTTTTAAAGAAACAAACAAAAAAAGAGTTTATTAACTCCAGTCTTCGCCTTCTAATGTGTTCCTTACTCAGCATTACCTTCAGTCCAGTTTCTAACACACCACTTTCCAAACAGATGCTAGTGGTGAGCATACCGTACTCTCATAAAGAGGGTAGAGAGAACATGAATCACCTATCAACCTAAAGTACATACGGATCCTGAAAAAGTATGGGCTGTTGAAGGGTTACAAATCTATCTGTTGAAATAAGTGACATCCAGACATAGCAAGTGTCCTAACTCTTTAAATTCTGGTATAAATAAATCAGTCTTGGTTTTTTCCTTCCCCATGAGACTGGAGACAGGACTTTGATAACCTACACATCTGTAAAACCGCAAAAATATTTTTGTCAACTATAACCATGTATTCACTAATTGCAATTTGAAACGTTAAGACTGAAAAGGACTTCCTGGCTCCTCCTGTGCTAGTCCAAACAGCCATGTCTTAAGTGCTGCCAAAACCTAGTCTATCTAAGTCTAGAAACTAGTCTGGGTCTTTTTTCACCTTTGTGCCTGTCTGAAAGCATTAGAACATACATATCAGTTACATGAAACCATTTTCTCTTCTACTTAAAAGTCATTTTAGGTTGTCTCAGGTGGTTTCTTATTTAGAAGTTTATCATCTTTACAGAGGAAGGCATGGACTGATTTCTGCAAAGGCTTAACAAACAGGGTACCTGGACTTTGCATTAAGGATACAGTTCTTAAAGTGCAATCATAAAGTGAGTCTGAGCTTGCTGTAGTAGTAAGAGATTACTACCAATTCATATAACTTTAAGGTTAGTATATGGCTTACTTCACATTCCAATGTCAGTACACTTAGTTATATATGGCATATGTGCAAACACACAAACTCTTGTAACTGCGCTGTAAATAATCTGATTTATGTGTAGAGCTTTTTAATCATATGAACTAGTGATAATTACAAGCATTCTAAAGCATATTCCAGCATAATTCCATTGTAATGGCAGCGAGGAAAGTCTTGGCTTCTGTAAAAGCAGTAGCAAAACCCCTATTGTCCTTCCTATACTTAACCTTCCCTTACTATTATTCACTATTAGCAAAATCCTGGATTATTTACAATATTCTGGTAAATTTTGTGGTCATGTGACAGACGGCAGCCAGAGGGGCAGTCTGACAAAACGGTGTCTGACGTGGAAGTGCATATGAAGCAAAGGTGTATAACTGAATTCCTCCATGCAGAAAAAATTGCACCCATTGACATTCGTCAACACTTGCTGAATGTTCACCGAGACCAAACAGTGGGTGTCAGCACAGTGAGGCGGTGGGTGGCACATTCCAGCAGTGGCGATAGAGACAGTGGGTCATCTCCACTGGGGCAGATTGCCATGCAGAAAAAATTGCACCCATTGACATTCGTCAACACTTGCTGAATGTTCACCGAGACCAAACAGTGGGTGTCAGCACAGTGAGGCGGTGGGTGGCACATTCCAGCAGTGGCGATAGAGACAGTGGGTCATCTCCACTGGGGCAGATTGTTACGAGTGCAGCGTGCAGGTTCTTGTTCATCGCTGGCGAAAAAGCACAGCCAGGAGTGGGGACTGTGTTGAAAAATAGTGTTTTGTAGCTGAGAATTTGCTCTATCAAATAGTGTTATTGTGCTCTTTGTATCTGTTGTAGTTTCCATGTAGTTTCCAAATAAATAGGAAGCATTACTTCCAGAGCAACCTATGTAATTTTCCTGGCCTACGAATTTACATTGGTTTCATCAGACTTGTTAAGGTTTATATCAAAATTCAGCATTTTGATATTGGTGTAATACAGAAAGGGTTACGTGAATAAAAAAGGTTAACGTACAATCTCCAAAAGATTAAAATATTTACTAATTGACAAAAGCATACATAATTAAGCTGGCACCTCCTTACTACAAGTGCATGTTTGAAAGTTTAGATTTGGAAAGGTTTTAAAGGATTACTTTTATTAAAATATCTCGGGTTGCTCGAAATAGACCTCATGGTAGACAAACAGTAAACAAGGTCACATACTTCCTACCTGTTGAATAAAGAAAAGCATGCCAGAACTCTGCCAAAAATCCCCTTTTGTGCCTTTGTTCTAAATAAACCCAAGGCAGCTCATTTCCAGGACCTCTCTGAGTCCTGTGCCCACCCACTCCCCACCCCCTGCCAGCTTAAGATTCATTTCTAGAAGCAACAGGTAACTGGGAATCTTTTGAAATCAAGTACTTGAGATTTCTACTTTTAGTCTCTTTAATAATGATGAACTGAAATTCTTTTCAGAATCTCACCTCTTCAGCTTGGAAATGGGTAGTCAAAATTTGTAATAACTCCTTGGTTTGTATTTTATGTTAATAGCTGAAGTGCCTAAACAGCCTTGGGAAAGGAACAGCTTGCTACTCTAATTGAAGCTGGCAATATTTCCATGTCTTATTTCAGCTGGTAGGTACTGTAGCAACCAAGGTCACGTTAAGAAAATTTCAGCATATGGTAACAGCTGTGTCTGTGATTGCAATATTTTCTGCAGATGGTTTATTCATCATTAGATAACAGTCGTGATTATTAAGGGACTAATTGGACTTTCAAACAGTTCATCTTAGAGGGTGGAAGAACTACAAGAGAAAAGTTTAGAGTAGCTTAGTGTAGTTTAGAGTGCCTGTATATTCAGCTCCTTGCCAACTCGTAAGATTTTCTTTAATGTAAGAAAAGATTTCCTTTCTTTATTTGCCTTATGCCAATAAGGCATCTCCCAATAAAGATGCAGTCTCCCTCTTTCAGATCTAAATACTAATGCCATCTTTCTGTCATGTATAGTGCTAACAACAAAAATCTGTGTTTTGATTATACCATTTAAATGTCTGGTATTTTGTACAGTTCAGCTCACCAGAGAGAGCTTATCCTTACTCAGGACAGCCTTGCACATGCTTGTACAAAGTCAAGGAGACCAGATATAGCAAGATATTGAGTCAGGGTACATAGAGAACTACGCATCGTTCTTTACTTTCAATCAAGAACAGGACACTTTCTGCTGCTCCAAATCACAGCACTAAACTTGTTCCTGTCCCAAGAAACTAGAAAAAAATCCCCTGAAGTTACAAGACCGATGCAGATTGTGAGGACCTCAGGCTTATTACTACTCTTTTCTCCAGTATGGTAATATGCTTTACTCTGTGGGGTTGTGTTATGATGGTATGAGAGGTCAGGCACAGAGGTAACCCAGAATGTTCTTCTGGTCATGTAACCAGCAGTCCTCACTGGAAGATGACAAACCAAACTAACCAGTTTAAACTGCTTTCTTTTTTGGCATGCCAGGGCCATATGACACTTCCATTGATTTTAGAAGGAATATTTGGAGACTGAAGTACTACACAGGAGTGTGGGTGACAGAATCCATCACTTAGAGGATATGTCTTGGAAGCTAATGCTAAATTTTTTCTACGCTCCTTTAGGAACTTGGAGCATTTTGTCTAACAACAGCAACAACAATAGTAGGATCAGGCTGTTAGGGGTTTCCATAAAGATTTAGAATACTCAGTAACACCTTATGTTTAACAACTCATCAATAGTTAAATATACAGTCTTGAAGTCTTTCAGCTCATGATAGTTCCTGGGTGTAGGGTATTAGCTACAGAAAGTTGTGTACAAATCTTCAGCAATTAAAAAAACAAAAGAAAAAAAGCACCATTCTGTCTTGCTGGATTTCTACATTACAACTGCTCTTTTACTTCCTTTCTCTGGAAATATGTATTCTTTTGTTTCAGCTCAGCCACAGAAAAGCCTCGACTAAAAGAATACTGATGTCTTACATAACAGAATTTTTTTCACTATCTGATCTTTACTCTTTCTAGGCTGGTTTTTGCAAGTTATTTAAGGACACCTTAAAGTCACAGTACTCTGGGGCATTAATACAGTGGCCGCAGCTCTGATGCTATGCTTGGAATATCTGTGTAATCTCAGTAAGTAATACAGGGCATGGCTACTGCATCACTTTTGAATATGTTATTATCAACATATTATGTCTTGTCCAATCGTATATGTAAGGTTTTGCTCTGGTAATTTTGCTGAACGGTGGTTGTGCTATTGAGAGTTCAAAGACATAGTGGACTGAGATCCATTGTAGGAAGACAAGGTGATATTCCATTCTCCAATCCTCTTTTAATGACAGTAAAACATTGCTGGGCTTTAATCTTCTTGAGTCTCACTCCTCAGATACAGAGAAGAGTAGGAGACATGCCAGTGAACGGAGTACAATTGTATTAAGGGTAGGTCTCTGAGAGGAGAGACGGGAGAAGAAAAATTTAATAGTAGCTGGCAGGTGAAAAGCATGAGATCTGTACCTGGAGAGGAAGTAAAGAACAGAAAAGGACAGGGACTTATATATAACCAAACAGTATGTTTAGGCTGGAACGTAACCCTTATTCACTCATCGGAGTCCATCAGTATAGCCTGACTAATGTGGACTCCCATCATAGATGAGGAGAGCAATTACCCTAGGGAGCTGCACTGGTGAAGCTATAGCAGTTCTTAGCCTAAACAACAGTTGTAAGAAGTCAGGTCTGGAACAGAGCAGGTCTGAACATGAAGGCATTACTACACAAGGGCACATCTGACAGTCTCTTTATTAAACTAGTGGAGAAAAGTGCACTAAAAGGATCAATTCAAATGGCAGGTAAGGGTCTACAAGAGAGCTTCAGACAGTTCTGAACACCACCTGAAGGGACATCCTGCTGCAGGCTGGGGAAGAGATGGAACTCTCAGAAGAGTTAGACGACTATCAGAAGAGATAGAGATAGTCTCAGCATTGCACTGTTCAGATGTGGGGTCTTTGAACTTAACGACAAACACAATTCCAATTAGTTACTCATACAAGGACTTTGAAAGAAAATAGGACTGGAGCAGTTCATTTAGGAGATGCCCACACATGTCAGAAAAACGTTCTGGAAACTCTATCACTTAATCCTAAAAATCATGTTCTTTCATACATACCTGTGTAGATCTTATGAATTAATATGACTTGCTATTTGAAACATTCCTTTAGGAAAAATGAAGGAGGATATGAAAGGAAATTATTAGAACAAGGGCTAAAACTAAGAACTGAGAGTTGTACTCCACAGTTACCTTAAGCAGATTATTGAAACCCTGTGTCTTAATTGACTGATCTTCTGCAATGAGGATAATCTTTATCCACAGGGTTTTGTGAATGGAATTTGTAAAGTACTTTGAGGGCTTCTCTATGAAAGCCCTATAAACTTGGACAGCAAACCTTTATTACAAAGTATTAGTATGTCTAAGAAGCAGGCAAAGTAAACATTGAAGGTGCTAATTTATGCTTTAAAATATTTATGCTCACTCATTAATATACTGAAGCAGTAATTATAATGAGTTAGGACACATGGATGGCTGTAAGTCATAACCAGCACTAATGCTCAGAATTTTCTGAGTTTTTTAATATCTACATTAGAAAATATACTAAAATACAATGCAGTCTACAGAGTATGCTGAATATCTTTTCTGATGTTCAATATTCCATTTCCATTATTCTTCTAGTACAGTATCACCATACTTTGCACTGTCAAACTTTAAGTAATTTTAAAAGACAGAAAAACCCAAGTGTCTTAAAGGAAACTTGTTTAAAGAATCCTTGTTATTTACTTTATAACCTTTTAAACTTACACAATAAGGTATTGCCAGTGTGACAGCTTATTATTTCATGTTCCTATTTTACAATATATGTCATTATCATTAAGGATCCTTTGGATGCTGTGCATATCAGTTAGCTAGGTTGTGTGTGTTAGCTAGGTTGCTGAAAAGCCAAATTGGTCTGTGCTTTGCACACCTCCCTCATAGACAAGCTGTTGATAGATGGGCTGGATGAGCAGATGGTGAGGAGGATTGAAAAGTGGCTGAACAGCTGGGCCCAGAGGATGGTGATCCATGGCACAAAGTCTAGTTGGAGGCCAGTAAATAGCGGTGTACCCCAGGGGTCAGTGGTGGGTGCCATCCTTTTTTACAACTTTGCTAATGATTTGGATAATGAGGCAGAGTGTACCCTCAGCAAGTTTGCAGATGCCACAAAACTGGAAGGAGTGGCGGATGCACCAGAGGGTTGTGCTGCTATCCTGAGGGTCTTCAACAGGCTGGAGAAATGGGCCAACAGGGACTTTATGAAGTTCAACAAGCGGACATGTAGAGTTGTGCACACGGGGAAGAACATTGTTGTGCACCAGTACATGCTGGGGGCCACCTAGCTGGAAAGATGCTTTGCAGAAAAGGACCTAAGGATTCTGGTGGACAGCAAGTTGAATGTGAGTCAGCAATGTGTGCCCTTGTTGCAATGAAAGCTAAAGGTAACCAGGGGTGCATTAGGAGAAGCATTGCCAGCAAGTTGAGGAAGGTGATCTTTCTCCTCTACTCAACTTGTGCGGCCACACCTGGAGTACTGTGTCCAGTTCTTGAGCTCCTCAGTAGAAAAGAGATTTGGACATACTGGAGAGGGTCCAACAAAGGGCCATAAAGACGATTAGGTTTAGAGCATCTCTGTTATGAGGAAAGGCTGAGAGAGCTGGGACTGTTTATCCTGGAGAAGAGAAGGCTCAGGAAGAAGCAATGTATATAAATATCTGATGGGAAGGTGCAAAGAAGCCAGAGCCAGGTTATTTTCGGTGGTGTCCAGTGACAGGACGAGAAGCAATGGGTGCAAGTTGAAGCACAGGAGATTCCTCCTGAACATCAGGAAACACTTTTTTTACTGTGAGGATGACTGAGCACTGGTACGCGTTGCCCAGGGAAGTTATGGATTTCCCCAGCTTGGACGTATTAAAAATCTGGATGGACACGGTCTTGGGCAACTGGCATTAGGTGGCCCTGCCCTAGCAGGGGGGTTGGACCAGATGACCTCCAGAGATTCCTTCCAAACTCAGCTATTCTGCAATATGAGATGTTAACACAGATTTTCTGGCAGAAAAGAATTTGGCTACAAGTTTTAGAAGAGCTCTAGAGATGGAGTGTGATGCTCTAAGTGTTTGTTGTTGCTGGATGTAATCAATGGCATAGCTAAGGACATATCCAAATCTGTACACTCTTAAGCTAAGAACTGGCCTAAACTTCAGCTGCGAGAATGAAGGAAAAACTTCACAGACGATGAATCCCTCTCATGTTAATGAGGGAAACACAGGTTTATCAAAGGTCAGCTGACTATTTTGGTGACCTCTTTCAATAGCCTCTTCTACTGCTATTAAATGAGAATTTAAATGAACGAAGAATAGAAATTCCTCATAATATTCATTCTAAAATTAGAAACAAGTCTTAAGAACATGTTTCCACATCTAATACACAGCCAGAATATTTCATTATAGCAATCACAAAGCATTTGAAAAGAGAATTCATTTAGGCCACTGTTGAGCTGGTGGAGGGGGAGTGCAAGACTTTGGAAATGTTTGCTACTTGGGTCACAACAACCCCACGCAATGCTACAGACATGGAGAAGAGTGGCTGGAAAGGTTCCCATCAGAAAAGGACCTAGATGTGTTGGTGGAGAGCCAGCTGAATATGAGCCAGCAGTATGTCCAGGTGTCCAAGAAGACCAACATCATCCTGGCTTGTACCAGCAATAGTGTGGCCAGCAGGAGTAGGGAGGTGATTCTGTTCTTGGCACTGGTGATGCCACACCTTGAATGCTGAGTCCCGTTTTGGGCCCCTCACTACAAAGACGTTGAAAGAAGAGCAACGAAGCTGGTGAAGGGTCTAGAGCACAAGTCGTGTGAGAAGTGGCTGAGGGGACTGAGGTTGTTTGGTCTGGAGAAAAGGAGGGTGAGGGGAGACCTTATCGCTCTCTACAACCACCTGAAAGGAGGTTGTAGCGAGGTCAGAGTGAGTTTCTTCTCCCAGATAACAAGGGACAGGACATGAGGAAACGGCCTCAAGTTGCGGCAGAGGAAGTTTAGGTTGGATATTAGGAAAAATTTCTTTACCGAAAGGGTTGCGAAGCACTGGAACAGGCTACCCAGAGAAGTGGTGGAGTCACCATCTCTGGAGGTATTTCAAGCATATGTAGACATGGTGCTGAGGGACATGATTTACTGGTGACTTGGCACATCTGGG
>NW_010411093.1:13585-28820 GCF_000710305.1 Buceros rhinoceros silvestris | reverse complement strand
TTCCTGCTGTTAAAATTAGAAGACTTTGGCATTTTTTCAGGCCATAGACTGATTTGTGTCTTTGTTAGGTGTCCAAGTGCCTAAAGTTGTACCGATATAAAAACAGTAAAGAATCCAACCTTAAAAGGAGAAATGAACCAGAGACACAGTATTGAAACCTTTATCAAAACTTCTCAGAGCAAGTCTTCAGCTTAGTTTTGGGAAAGAGGCAGCTAAAAGAATTTTCTGTCAAAATGAACTGAAATTTCAGTGACACAGGTGATTCTGTGAGCGTAGTTGATATTACTTCAAAACATTGATGATTAAATATTTCATTTACCAAAACTAGTTTACTTTTCACTCGTCCCTGGGCCCCTTTAATCTTTTCTGCAATATTGAATTCCAACAAAATGCTCTATTTCATGCCCCCATAAGGCTGCAGCCCTGTTCCCCTTTCTACCTTTCTTTTTAATCAGGTATTTTGCTACAACATGATTCTCTCTGCTGAACTGCAGTGGGGGGCCTACTGTCCAGCCTTCTCCTTGTCTATGTTTTTCATTTCAAGTTAGAGGTTTTTTTTTTCCATTGGCAATATCCTGGTTTACTTCTGAGCCATGTGGTACAACATGGGAGTCACGTGGCTGGTGCATGGCTGGGGATCCATCCTGGGGAATCTGGGCACTGGGTCCCAGACCTTCAAGCCAGCAAAGTCATTTGTAAAATACAGCTTGGTGTTTAAATTAATCTACACGAGCAAGATCTTAAAGAAAATAAATATTAACACTTCCAAATTAAGTATTTTTTTCACCTCAGCTTTTCCAATAAATTCTGAAACAAGTTCCCATGGAGCAGGACTTCCTACTCTTGCTAAGTTCCAATTTGAATACGTGTGTCCCTGGAAAAATAAATGAAAATAATGTAGTTTTTGGAGTACCTTTTCCCTGCTTCAGTTCTAGAGATGCACAGCTAGCACAGGAGCATGTCAGTAGATGGTAACATGATGAAATGGCCTCTTGGTCAGCTCACACTGATGTCTAAGGTGGTCTATTTTCACTGAGCTGCAGGGCGCCTCAGGGCTATGGCAATGCTCAGCTTTCTTTGCATTTCTGGTGTTCTGTGTGGCTCAGTCTTTAGTCCCAAGTGGGTCCACATAATAGAAAGTCTTTATTGTAGAGTAGGAGCTCTGAGCCCATCTACCCACCTTTGCAGCTATTCCCTTTGAAAAGTTTTTTAAGGTAACTGGTAGTGCAAGGGAAAGTAGCAGCAAGTTATACCCCAACACAAAAAGGAAAAGTCTGTGTGCCAGGCCTGTATTTCCTGTGGTTTCTCAACAGGAGGGAAAAATAATCTCCCACAGACCACCCCAAATCATCAAACCAGTATGAACTGTACTTGTTATGCCAAGAACCAGGCATCAAAGCTCAAGTGCTTACATATTCTATTAAGTGGTTTAATATTAGAGCAGGGAGACCAGGAAAACGGCAACCTTTTGGTTCCCCGAGGTCTCCTAAAGAAGGCTGTGAGGGACTAAACACTGTATTTTTTCTGTTCTTCTCTACAATATTAAACCACTTAATAGAATATGTAAGCTCTTGAGCTTTGATGCCTGGTTCTTGGCATGCCAGAGGCTTTGTTACATGTTTTTACAGTAATTGAAAGAAATATCCATCTGTAGCAATTTCATTTTTTAGCACGCTGAACAGATTCTTGGGAGGTAGGAGCTGCAAACATATGAAATGGAATAAAATAGTTTCTATCAAGCTGAATTCTTTTAGTTCTGCTTTTGAGGAAACAATCACAGAGGAGTGTTGTAGAGGAGTGTTGGAATCAGAGTGGGCATATTTGCAGTCTTGATTCAGATAATGCTGCATGCAGCCAGCCTTGGGGAGGCTTACAAACCCTACCACACCACGTTAGCTTTGGTTATGCCACCAGACTCTCGGTGTAAGACAGCAGATCTTAATATCCAGCTCAGACTTGTTTCCTGACTCACAACTGCCTGTTAACCAAATTGCATCCAGCTTGTAGAGATCTTCCTACTTTCTCACTCTTCACTCTGTTACGGTTTTTTACATACTTTCGGGACAGTGATTTGTCTCCTGCCTGTTTTCCATACAGTGTGCTGCAATGGGACCTTGATCTTGGTTGAATAGTACAGATAATGCTCTGATACGATTAAGCAGCAATATTCAGAGAACAGCTATTCAGAAATCAGTTAAAAATGGAAAAATGGGAAATGTTACAAGCAGAGGTGACCTGGCCTCTTGGAGGAGTAGAATAAAAGTAAAATGGAACCAAGAAAGAACCTACAGAAATTTGTAAAGCCAGAACCTTGTAGACATTTGGCAAGGCACTGAACAGGGAAAATTTCTTTGACTAGTGGAGAATCAAGTTTCCACAGTGAGGTTTGTTATGGCCTTTGAGAACTCAGAATTTTTACAGCTTCAGCAGATGGACTTCGCCCAGGTAATATGTTATTTTTTTGGAACGTGAGATGTGTGGTTAACAGCACCCCCACCAACATCTTTTATTTCTGAAGCTGGCACAGTCGTGGGGATTGGCAACTGATTGCCTACAATGTGTGCTCACAGCGCTGTGACATCCTGACGCAGAAAATCTCAGCACTCTGGAGTGCTCCACGAACACTGCTTCCAGCCTAAAGGCACAAAACTCCAAAGAAGTAAGATTCTTGCACCATCTTAACTTCCTACTGAAAAGCAGTTGGGATTTATTTGCTACTGTTTGCCCTACACTATTCTCATCTGAAATGCATAGCTGCAGAGGAGAATTATAGATACTCTTTTTCTGCCAGATACTAGAGAAAGCTCAGCTGTGCATTGAGCTGGGCCCTCCAGGTAGCTCAGCACCTCAGGGCAAAGAGAGGTGGTGTAAGGTCACTCTGTTTGTGAAATACATGAGATTTTAATTCACATTATGAACATCAAAGCCTTTTACTTTACAGCTGCCTTCAGAGGGCAGAACCAAAGCATCTGTGATAGGCAGGGGTCATCCCAGCAATGAAATGTCAATTCAGAGCATGTTCTGTGCAGCCCCTTAACCTCTATTTTTTGTCGCTGTACCAAAACACTGGCACGTTCCACAGAATGGACATCTGGCCTGCAGTAGTCAATGCTACCAGAGAAATCATTCCTTTGCTTATTCTTGCACTGCAAAGCAGGACCATGCCAACAACAACCAGAGCTTTGAGACAGGTGTATCTAGACTTTCCCTATTGTCTGCACCCCCACAATGATGAAACAAACAACTAATAAAGAAAAAAAGCCTTTAATCTGAAAAAGCTAGGTTTTTAATGTCCCACTTCTAAACATACAGAAATCTAGTTACTTCACAACAGAATAAAGGCATTTATAAACCAAGCTGCCTTTGCTTACTGTGTCTTTTAGGAACAAGTTTTTTTTCTCCTCAAAATTGCACAGCCTATTCTGCTCTCCAGTGAGTGTGTCTTTCCTTTACCATGAATGTCTGGCCGCTGTCTGCTCACTGCATTCTCATCAGTCTGTTTGCAGGGCAAGTTCCCAGCTACTTGCTGCAACTGTCCTTGTCTGCTGCCTCGCCTTGCCCTCTTGTTCCCAGGCCTCTGCCCCTGCTTTGCTGAGGGAAGGCGCAACCTCTCCACAACCACCTGAATGTCCCGCCTGACCCAGCGCCTCTCCTCACAGGACAGAACACAAATGGAAAACAAGCAAATTAATCATGTCACAGGTGGCTTATAGCAAAGTGTCAGCACTGACTAAAAAAGATTTGAGAATAGCTGTAAGTGTTCTGGCAAAAAGGAAAAAAAAGAATGTAATCTTTGATAAAAATTATGGAGGTCAGTAAACTGAAGTTAAAAATGGAAATAGCTATGAGATAAACACCAGCTGTTTTTTAAATCCTTCTGAAGCAGTGTACGAGGTGAATTTCACATATTTAGGAGGACATGTGCGATGTTCTTGGAAGACACACACTGTAAAGGAATATTAGAGGATGGAGGAATATATGGTTATTGCTGACCAGGGTAAGTCACTATTAAGGATTGCGATGGACACTCAGATAGCAGGCACCAGAACGGTGCAATGGTTTGGCCTTAAAAAGCCTCTAGATACCAACCTTTTTCATATAGCAATGTATAAAAGGTCCAGTTTCTGTGTTTTGCATTAGTAGGGGGGAAGTGAATAGAGAAAGCTGACAGCTGCCAGATGGCACAAATAGCTCTACATTACCAAGTACATTTCTAGTCTAAGTTTATGACAGAAGATTTGCAGTTTTGCAAGAGCTCAGCCTTCAGAAGTTACACATAAAAGTTCTTATTGTGCGACTGAACAAGGTTTCCTAGCTTCCTCTGGAATATTCCTTATCTTTGGGTTTTCTAGCCACCAGCTTCAGTTCATCACTTCAGCTTCAGCGAATTCTGAATGCCACATTATTACTTTTCAGTCCCTTCTCTCTCCTGCATTCTTTCTTGCAGCACCTCCTCAGAAAGTGTTGGTGTTGCTTAGGATTTAACTCGGCTGCTGTTTTTCCACCTATCTTTTACTGACTGGCACAAATTCCTGAAATCATCTAGGGCATCCCTGGCAAAAAGGAAAAGGATGCTGGTCTGCAGATGCTGTGGAAAAGAATTGGGCAGAGTCACAGGAAAGGACGCCTTTTTTTTTCTTTTTTTTTAAATCTTGCTATCAGTTTAGGGGCTTTGCACCCTCAGATAGATTCAAGAGACAAATAGGAATATTTAAATTAGGGCCATGACAAACTTACATCAAGCTAATCTTAAATAAAGGACGAGAGAGCCAAGGCTGAAGACTTCAGGGGCCAGCTATGAGTGAAGATCTACTAGTGTAAAAGAGCAAGGTAGCTTACATGCGTGCATCTTCCTTTCCAGGGTTTTCTGTGTATGACTCACCCGGCCGGCAAGAGAACAAGATTGTGCTGCTGTAAGGCAGACTTACTACTGCCTAACAGGACAGAAGTAAATAAACCCTATATGCTCATTGGTAGTAAGATGAAACCATTTTCTTCATATTTAAAATCAGAGTGTGTGTACTCTCTTGAAATAAAGTCTGCAGTCTGGAGACCTGTACAAGATCCCTTTTTTGCTCTGACTAAATTTGTCCTGCTTGTTCATCAGGTGTACCAGTGGCTCAGCTCTGAGCTGGATTTGACGTTTCAACAATACATACAGGAAACTCTGTTTTGTGCCATCAGTATCAGGCACTGAATTTGTATGTCTGCAGAGGCTGCCAAAAGAGTTCTTGCTTGATCTTTGTTGTGATTCTGACGTTTGGTAAATGTCAGTGAAATCAGATAACAACTGCCCCTTCTCTAAGTAATGCCTGTCCTCTCTCTCTGTTCAGGGAACCAACTTATTGACAGGGAGTTTTAAAAAGAGAGACGGAAAGTGCTGAAACGGTCCTGTGTACTTCAAATTCTTCTTATAAGGCAGTTTTCATTAGCATGGATTACTTTTGTGGATTGTATACATACTCTTTCTAAATACAATTTTCGGTATGCTATTGCCCCTTTCTCAAAAAACATCAGGGAGTCAAGTCCAGAGTCCTAACGAAAGAAAATTTTTACCTCTTTAGAAGGCAAAATAAATCATTCTGTGGGAACAAAGTCAATCTGAGACTTACTGCAAATGAAAAAAAGGACACAACTGATCACTTTATTTGCATCTATCTGTCTGCATGTAGACCTGGTGTAACTGGTACGTGTGCAGATGATATGCATGCAGATGATGCTATTATTTGTAGAAGGTTGCATAATCCATTAGAAAACATCTTATAAAAGAGTCGACTTTAAAACCTCTGAAGATGCTTTTAGGAAGCTTCCAGATGCTTGGATAGTCAGCCAAATCTCAAGATGGAGATCTAAAAAAATCAGGTTGTGTTTTAATTTTCTTCTGCAAGATATCTTGCACTTGGCACCAAAAGAAAACATAATAACCCAAGAAATTCTAAATCAGTCTGAGTTCAAAGGAAAGGTTCAGTTCAGTTTGTGGATATCCAAACAGGCATCCTCTCCCTACAGGTGGTAAATGCAACTGTTGTTTCTTGTGAACTTTTCTATAACATGAACACAAATATTTGCAAGACCACATCCAAAAAGAATGAGGGTAGTTGATACTACACTGTCATCTGAATGAATGGGATATCAATACTGACCTTCACTTCTTTTTAGCATTGTTAAGAATTACCTGTTAGTAAAATATTTTTTTGTGTAATTTTGAAGATTTATTCTAGAAGAAAGCAAACACTAACATAGGGCTTGATTCTATATAAGGAACTGAAATTAATGACTGGGCTAAAGGGTGCAGAACTGAGTTCTCACTGTGCAGTTTATCATACTTGCATCCATTTACTATTCAATAATATGACATTTGCATATAGATGCTGTATCTGAGTTCACCTCCCCTTTTCTTCCCCCAAAGACCTTCTTCAAAGCTGTTGAGCAATGAAGAGTCCTTTTTCCTCAGGAGTGCTCTGTTCAACCAACATTTACTGCTTCCACACAGTGAGAAATACGCTTTCCTACCAGCTTGCACAATTTAAGTCTTATCACGTAAGTACAGGCAGTCTACTGACAGTCAAAACAGACATGTCTTACTTTGCATTTTTCATTATACCAGTACCGGTGAACAGTTTCTTCACAGATTTTCAGATTTAATTACAACTGGCTTAGTTTACTTTAAATTGTGGAAAAAGAAGAGGGCAACTGGATGTGAGCATGAGAAAGAATGGAGGGGTTTCTTTTTGCCAGTCTTTCAGTGGTTCCCCCTTAGATTCAGCAGCGCAGTTTTTAGAATGGGATTTTCAAGGAAGCCCTAGACAGCTGGCCTGGATTAACCCACAGTACCCGGTGGAGCAGGGGAATGCTGGTGCTGACTGCATGGCTCTGTAAGCAGAGCTAGCACAGCTTCATCAGTGCATTGCTTCTCTGACCTAAAAACCCAGCTAGGGAATGAGTTCATAGCCTCAGGGGCAGCACTGGGCTGGCACAGTTACCCTGCTCTCCCAGTCCAGCTGAATGCCTGCTCCACGCTCTCCCGAGCATGCAGGTTAACAACTCAGCCTGGCACTGCATGGTGGATTTTATTTTATTTTTTTTACTGTACTCTGAGTCTATGGAGCTTCAGTGCTACGTAGGATTTAACACATACAGCAAGGCGCTAGAACAAAGGGCCATGCCCAGTAAAGTAATGAACACATGCTGTCATAACATGACAGTTAAAGTAACCTCCCTGCCCCTGCAAAACCTTCTGTTTCTTCAGCCTCCTCAGCACATATGCTTTACCAGCTCAAACTCACTCCTGCACTGGTAAATACATATCATCAACTACCCTTTGATGATTTTATGCTAACAGAGTCTATATCCCTGCTGGAAAACATAGCGCCATTTCGTTTGGTTTAGTAAGTTTAAAGAGCGTTTACTCAGCTGCAAGCAATACCACTGTTTGTTGCGCAGTGTATTTTACCATCTGACCACAGACACAAAACTAGTACACAAAGACGGAAAATAAATTTGAAAATTATTTTCAAATCATCTGTCTGGAACAGATATCTCTTAACAGTTCAAGAATCTTTAAGTAAAAAAGCAGCTTTAAGGTAGGAGGACCTAGAGGTCTAGGGGTCTAATATCCGAAATTAGAGAGAGAACTCAGGACCCTGGCAAGGCAGCACTTCTTTAATTGTGAGGAAAATAAAAATCCTTATCTGTCACAGAAGTGCCAAGAGAATGAGGCGACATTTGTTAATTGCAGCACTTATTCTAAAAGGAACTCAGACCAGAATTCAGAATGTGTCAAAACCAGTGCACACTAATGCACTAATAATAAACTAATGTTTATATAAGTCAATCTGACACTTAGGTTGGACATGTTTCTATTTGGTACAAATGAAAAAAATATTCACAACTGTGTTTTTCACAGGAAAATGGGTTCAAAATCTAAATCCATCCTACCATGCAGGCTTTGCCGTGACTTTGGTGATAAATCCTTCTAAAATACTTGCACCCAAGAAAAGCCTCCTGCCCTCCTCCACCACTGGAGGACTTAGTTGCCCTGAAGAGGATCTGAAATGATAAAATACAGCAAGACTAACCTTTCAGTAATGCTGTTTCAATGAAAAGTTGGTGCTACTTTAAAATTTTTTTTTCTAAATCAGTTCAGCTAAACTTGTCAGCATGAACAAAAAGAGTGCAATTGACAGCCCCTCTTTTGTTCCCTCATGACAAAATGCTATCTTAAAAGTAGAAAAGGATTCTGCAGAGTGCATTTGTTGAAAAAACCTGACCATTTGGATAGAACTAAAGCATTGCTGGAGCCTTTTAAGCAACACTGGCAGTTGTGTGCCAAGGCAAACCGAGTTTGCCATACGTGTGATTCACACTGCTTTGTTGAAGTACTAAGCTTACACCTCCCAGCAATCATAGGATATTCTCACTGAACTCAGAGAGTGAAATGAGAATGCAACCTTAAGGCCCTCTGGGAAACCAGTTTCAGAATAATATAATTTCAGAATAGGAGGTTTATCCTGAAATAGTTAATCATATACACAAAAAAATTGGATCGAAATGCAAGTGTATTTTCTTCCCACTTGCTTTTTTCATGAGGAAAGATCTCAGACAGGCTTTGAATAAACATTACGAAGCTCTTCAGTCTAACAGTCTTAAAATGCCCACCTCTGCCACTGGGAGGAATTCAGAGTAAGGATCTCAGGTTCATCACACTCCAGGCACAGAGACCTACGCGCTCCTGCAGGATAACAGACCACCACAGCCAGCTGCGTCCTTTAATTGTCTGCAATTGTCAGCTCACAGCAAATGCAAAGCATCATGAGTTCACTGAAACTGAAAGACAAAACAACTTAAATTACTTTTTTATTTGCTTCAGGACGAGCGGCTTCACTCAGCCTGTAGCCAGGGCCAGTTAAGGCACAATAACTCGTTATCTGTGAGAGAATGTATTTCAGCCAGAAGCTCTAAGACTTTGGGAGGGTTGATCTCTGACTTGCAGGAGGTGTACTTCTAAAAGGCTTGTTGACATTTGTCTGGATAGGTTGTTTTGCAATAAATCTGGCATTTGCTTCCCTCGCATTTGTTGTTTTAACTATTGCATTAATAACTAGAAAGTAATGACAGTCCAATAAAACCCATGTTAAAAGAACGTGAAGTTTGTATGAGCAGCCCTCAGAATAGGACTGTTATGCTTCAACACAGCCGTCAGATTATTATTTTTAAGTAACAAGTAGAAGAGACAATCTCTTCTCATCCTTGGAAAACAAACAGGTTTTTTGATGAGATTTAAAACAACATTAGCCTGAGCCAAATACTGAGCATGAGAAACCTGGTTGTGGATGATCAGGCACTGTTATTGCAGGCCCAGCAGAGGCTCCTAGAAAGAGGATTGTCAGACAAGTTTCAGTACAGGTGTGCTTACTTACAGTGTAATTGCAACCCAGGCAATGCAAATAATAGTGAATAAGGCTTGCTGGATGATTGGACAAGCATACTGTAGTGTGTTGTGTGGGTTTTATATTTTTTGGGGTGAGGGGGATGGTTTTTTTTTTTGGAAGGGATGAGGGTATTGCACTTATACTGAATATATTTTAGTGGTTTCAGACCTCAAAACCCAGAGTTCCCACTTATCCCATGGCTGAAATTACCCTTCACCAAACATGAAGGCAGATATCCACACAGTAATCACCACCAGAGCTTTCACAAATACCTGTGCAAGGAGCAGCTATCTTCACTCTCTTTGCGGTTTCTATATATCACATGGCAAGTGCACCATCTAGTCACAGCATCGCTCACTGCCACAGCCATGGCTGGCTAAAGCATCTTGCAAACAATCAAGCACACACTGTCCGTGTTCAAAGCACTCTTTTTTTCTCTTTTTTTTTTTTTTTGTACAAGGTTTGGAGGCAGGAGGAGACAGGTATTACACATAATCAGTTGGATTCACTGGAGCTTTAAAGCAAATGTTGTTCTGTAGGAGAACATGAGTATTGGTTGGGCAGAGCTTTTTGGGCAGCCTTAACTGGAACTTGTACAATGGAAACTCACTTGTTTGCAAGCTCAGCACTGCCCACAAAAGACAGAACATATGTAAGTGTTTATTACGTGAATACATCTGAAGACCTGTTTAGGCTGATAGTTTAATGTTCCAACATTTGTACCACAGGCTTTATTAACATTTTGTCTCCTCTTCCTCAAGTTCTTCCAAAGACTGGAGGGAAAAATGAGCAGCAAGGAATCCTTTTAAGCTACAATTGTTTTCTCTGAAAGAATTACATCATGGACATACCCAACGGAACAACACTATTTTTCCTAGCTATAGGCATCCTCAGGCTACAGACAGCCCATCAACACCTCAAACATTTAGGTTAGTCTTTGCTGAATAAACATGAGCTACATCAATCCCATTTCAGCCTACTCACTTCCTACCTCTCCTTAAATTTTGCACTCATCCATAACAGGACGGTCAATTCCCCATCATCTTGTAGCAGTCACACATACCCTGCTCTCTGTAAGTAATTGGGTAGAGTATCACAGATCTAACCAGCACATCTCAGGGGGAGCAGAGAAAAGAAAAAAGCTTAAATCCCCTGCTGCTTCTAGCTATGCCACCTACTTAGATTTCCTACCCTGCCTCAAGCTAGTTGTGCCTGCTAGACTGACAAGGACTTTGAGGTCCATTGTTTCCAGGTTAACTGGGTGGCCTTCATTCCTCTTCTGTCTTGGGGCTCTGTGGAGACCATCCCACCACACTTTTTTACTTCACATCCTCAAACTAAATGCTCGGACTCACCATTCCATTGTCTCTTTGAACTAGGCTATTTCTCTTTTATCTTCTTTTTTGTGCCTCCACAAAGTAGGACACATGCTAAAGTTTTGCTTTGCTTAAGTTGTTACTGCATTACGGCTGCACTGATTTGGGCATGATCTTCCATTCCTAAGTGCTCTACCAACACTCCATTTGTTCGCTTTTATTGATGTTTAATACATATAGGCATGCAGTTTCAAAGATAGATGGATTTGAGACAGTAATATGTATAGCGTAAAATGAACCCCTTTACCTCCAGTGTCATACCCCTACAAATGCGATCAGTGGACACGATGACCCTGGATCTAGCTACTTAGGAACCGGAGGGAGTTACTGGAAAGCCATTTGCATGTCACACAGTTTTTTAACTTGGCCAACAGAGCTAACCATCTCTAACCTTCTTGTTGTCTTCTCTAGAGAAGACAGGCTTAAGGCTGAGGGACAGCCTGAATTTTTTGCAGCTTTTAAACTGATCATTACTTTACTTTTGCTAGAGATCATGACTGTAGGATAGAAAAACTAAAATCTCTAGCAAAGATCAATGCAGAATCTTGATAGTAAAGAGCAAAATTTCAAAAGGACTGATAATTAAAATGGCAGCGGTCTCATTGGCCACCTGGGCACACTACTGGCTTATATTCAGCCACTGTCAACCAGCACCCCCAGGTCCTTTTCTGCCAGGCAGCTTTCCACCCTCTCTTCCCCAAGACTGTAGCATTGCAAGGAGTTGTTGTGGCCCAAGTATAGGAACCAGCACTTGGCCTTGTTGAACATCATAAAACTGGCCTTGGCCCATTGATCCAGCCTCTCCAGTGCTTGGCATTTTCTTCTGCCAGAGTAGAATGAAGTCCCCATAATCCATGACGAAATGGTCAGTGACCTGTTACAACACTCAGACACACACAAGTCTATGGGGCTGGATGGAACCCACCAAGGGTACTGAGGGAGCTGGTGGAAGTGCGCACTAAGCCACTTTCCATCATGTATTAGCAGTCCTGGCTAACTGTAGAGGTCTCAGTCAACTGGAGGCTGTGGATGTTTTCTACCTAGACTTTAGTAAAGCTTTAGACAGTTTCCCACAGCATTCTCCTAGAGAAACTGGTTGCTTGTGGCTTGGATGAGTGTATCTTTGCTGAAAAAAAAACCTGGCTGGGTGGCCAGGCTCAAAGAGTGGTAGTGAATGGAGTTAAGTCCAGCTGGTGACTGGTAACAGTGTGCCCAGGTGGCCAAGAAAGCCAACAGCATCCTGGCTTGTATCAGCAACAGTTTGGTCAGCAGGAGTGGGGAAGTGATTGTCCCCCTTGCCTTGTTCTCAGTGCTGGTGAGGCTGCACCTCAAATACTGTGTCCAGTTTTGGGCCCCTCACTGGAAGAAGGACATTGAGGCACTGGAGCGTGTCAAGAGAAGGGCAACGAAGCTCATGAAGAGTCCAAGGCACAAGTCCTATGAGGAGCATCTGAGGGAAGTGGGATTGTTTAACCTGGAGAAAAGGAGGCTGAGGGGAGACCTTATCACTCTCTACAACTACCTGAAAGGAGGTTGTAGCAAGGTGGGGGTCAGTTTGTTCTCCCAAGTAACAGGCGACAGGGTGAGAGGAAATGGCCTCAAGTTGCATCAGGAGAGGTTTAGGCTAGATATTAGGAAAAACGTCTTTACCAAAAATGTTACAAAATGTTGGAACAGTTTGCCCAGGGAAGGCATGGAATCTCCATTCGTGGTGATATTTAAAAGACGTATAGATGTGTTGCTTAGGGACGTGGCTTACAGGCGACCTGGCAGTGCTGGGTTAATGGTTGGTCTTGACGATCTTAAAGGTTGCTTCTAACCAAAATGATTGTATGACTCTGTGATTCTGAAGGTACAGGGACTGCTCCAGCACTCCCTGAAACCAGCCTGTCTCTCATATCTCTCAGCAATCTGGGCTCCCAGCCATGAGATCAGTCAGATCTCCTTAGGCCTCCAAGTCCTATTATTTAGGAAGAAAACAAGGCACAGGTGAGAGTTTAGGCTTGATTCCCATAAAAGCTTATACTTGCCCCATGATGAGATGCAGGACTCTTGAAATAATTCCAATAATTTAAACACTGGAAGGTAGAATGGAATAACTCCAATGAACTCCACATTTATTTAGCCTGTCGAAATATTAACTATTCCTTACTGGAAATGTTGTGGATGCACAGCTCCCAGCAAGTTGTGAGATGTCTGCCACTAGTCAGAAGATCCAAACCAGATGTTCTTATCGCAGTAACCTTTCCAGAAGTATCGTTAATCCCATGGGTCTGTAGATGTCAGGTCTCTACTCTCCAGTTTAATTTCAAAGGAGGCCAGCAATTCTGTTGGGGAACACACTGCTGGCTTTCTCTAATGATGCAAATGTGGTTTTGGTTTTGCTGCAGCCCACCAGGTCATGAACAGCAGTTACCCTCCAGAAAAGGACCACGGTTGTGTTCTCGTTCTCTGTTTCAGCTCTTTTACCATAACCAGTCACTAGGAACGAGTTACAAACTCGCTGATGCAAAATGCAAAGGGGACAGAGTTTGAAGAGAATCAAACAGTTCTGTGTTCAAATGCTGCCATCAAGTGGATATACATAGTAGCAGCCTGCAATTAATAGCAAGGATATAATTTCAAAAGAGAGAAGTAGGTGGAGAAAGGAAGAATAAAACAGTATATTGTTCAGAGTTTCACATGGCAAAACATTATAAAAACATTTTTGATCTAATCCAAACTTCTAGTTGAGCCTGGTTTAGTTTCCCTGCTTTGTATTATACCACTTCTATGTTTTAGCATCTTTAAAGTTGTTCAGACTTGCCTTTGAGAGACCGTAAACACAAGGATGATGCTCTGAGCCTTCAAAATTAGTGTGAATTGCTAAGGATAAGGACTGGGCTCTGCACTGTGTTCCCATGAACTTGTCTGAGACCTTGACTCGGATATGATCTTCAGCAAAGGTCTCTATCTCAAGGATCTACAGAGGAGTGAGACAGGAAAAAAGGTCTCTTTCTGAGCTTTAGAGCTAATGACCAAAATTAATTAATTCAATGGTTTTCCTCAAATCCCAGAGTGACAGTTCAGTTTGTATTCAAGTTTGTATACTCTCCTTTATATGAAGTTCTTATTCCCCTTCTTGCAAAGTTTTAAAAGAACCATATCTTCATTTCCTTCAAGAAATTTAGGAAGAAACTTCAAAATATTGCTTGATGTTATTAGAATACACAGTAGATTTTCTGGGTTGATCTCCTTTAATGGCCACAGACATGCAGCAAACCTGGCCCAACTTTGTGGGCCTCAAATGCTGGCTCCAGTACGGGTGGAGCAACCACAAAAGTCTTCTCTCAAGACTCTTCTTTCACCTAAGCCAGGCAGAACTGGATATTTTCCTGGGCTGCGTGACATCCAGAAATGCAAGTTTTCCATGGCTCATTCACAAGAAAGGCATAGTAATGAGATATGTTCTGGAAAATCGACAGTGCATGCACAGTACCTGTGTAATAATCTCATGTGCTCCAGATGCATATGCATGTAGTTTTCCCAGGGAAGTTCTGGATTACAAAAAATTATAATAATAATAAGAGTGCTGTATCTGTAGCAAATTGTTGTGGCCTTAAGGCTGTGATGGCAAATAAATTTTGCCAACGCACAGGCAAATTTGAGAACTTGGAGAGTGAAGGACATAGTTAAGGAAAGTATTTTATGCAGGCAGTGCAATCCGGACCATTGTCTTCAGTGATGGTTTGTATATATTCCTCCAGCCAGGGCATTAACACAGCTTCAGCCTCAAAAGCTGAAGGTTTGTTTTAAATAGGAATACGATGGTCCATATGAGCCTAAATATTTCTTTGAAAACAGAACTCAGGTTATCAACCCAGAAGAGCAGATTAGGTGGGCTGTTGGTGATATATCATCATCATCAGATGGTTTAGTAGTTGCAAATACAATTTCTATTAATCTAAAGCAATTGGTTTATGAACATTATACTGGGATATGAACAGATACTAAGAATGGCAGTAAAAAGGAAATCCATGCATGTATTCCCTGCTCAGACATCCTTGTCAAAAATTTGGTGAGTACTACTTCATTTGTTCTACTTTAACAGTAGCCAGACCTCTCCCTGACAACAGCCATGAAAGAAAAAATGCACAACCTGTCCATCCCAGAAAACCATCCATTTGCTGTCTCTGAAAATACAATCTTTGTGGTACATCTATGGGCCTTTTTTTGTTAACATAGCAAGAACTGAGGTTAAGATGGCTCAAATGGGAGATGGTTAAAATAAAAATACCATTTAATATATTCTCCTATGGCCTGGAGACAAGAAGGGGCTACTGTCTTTAACAAGCTATCTCACTGTCTCAACCCATGCCTCAGCCTAGTTGTCCTTATTTTTTTTTTTTTTTTTTTTTCAGGCAGTAAGGGCGGGGGGGGGTTTTAGGG
>NW_010411093.1:0-13568 GCF_000710305.1 Buceros rhinoceros silvestris | reverse complement strand
CGTGTTGTCCTTTTTTTTTTTTTTTTTTTTTTACAGGCAGTAAGGCAGGGGTGGGGTTTAAGGCTCAGAGACATCATTGCTTGACTAAGGGAGAGCATTCAGAAATCAAAAAGGTGAGAAATGGCAACAGCACTTCTGGCAATGGGTATTAGAGATATGGTTTTCTCTGTCCATTAATAAAAAAAAGTAGAATATATATAAAATTGAAGTGGTATCAATACTCTTTGTTTCCTCTTTGCCTTTACATTACTGTTTTTGCACAATGCTTGGGTTTTTTTGCACTGGAGACCTGCTGCAGGCTATTGATTCACACACTGTAGCTTTCTAAACCTCATCATCCCAGTTCTCTTACATGGTGGTGATGCCTTGGAGCTATTCACTACACGAACAGCACAGAGATGAGAAACTCCAATACACATGTTTAATTCTTCTCTGCAATAGAGAAGATAAAAACAGCTATTATTTTTTCCAGTCTTTCATGTTTAAGATAACACTTTTTTTCCCTTTGGAGAGTACAGCAGGACAACAGCAGCCTTCTGTACTCTTCACTGATACTGCCAGTGATAGGAAGGATACTGGGAGCTGAAACCTGTGGGGTTTTTTCATGCTGAGTTAATGACGTCTTCAAAGAGGCTTTCCTGTCCGCATATGAAGAAGTACACTGTGATGGAGGTGCTGCCTACTAGGTTGCCACAGCCAAAAATCCTGTGACAGGATACCTGCGTTTTGTGCTCTAAATGCAAGCTTTGCTACTCAAAGCCTAGTTTTGGTCTGGAGCAGAGCAAGCTGTAAGGGGTGAGGGAGTTGTAAGGGGGAAGGTGCACATCTGAGACTGGAATTTAATCACTGATTCCTAGTGAGTATCTACTGTTGCAACTGGTTTTGAATCAAAGCTGCAAGCTACCCAATGAAGTTATTCAATATTTCTGATTATCTCCAAACTGAGCCCAACATCCTTCTAATCACAGAATAGATCACATTAAAATGCACAATACTAAATTACATATTTAAAATATATTATTTTAAAAGCTATGTGTAAACTCCCATGGCTCATGTTTTATGGCTTTAAATTCAACTCTTCTTACCTGGTTTTACCTTCATCTGGACTTCTAAGTTAAACATCTTCACTAAGACTGGTTGAAGAGTTACTGGGTTTCATGAATATTTGTCTTCTCAACAAGAGTTTTGAGAGGGAGCACCTACTTCCTTTAAAATATTCATCCAGTTGTCTAGAAGTCAACATTTTCCACAGTAGTATCTATCTCCACACTGTTTTTCCTATTAGCTTTAACCTTTGCACTACATTGTGATGCTATGATATGTGTGAGTATTATCAGCCGAAAAGCAAACTTGCTATATACTCAGAGCAATTAAGAGAGATGTCAACAGAAAAACTCCCAGGGTAATGACCTGTGTGCACTTTAAGGCTTTTTAATTTTTTTTTAAATTCCAGCAGCTGTTAATGGATTTGGGAATAGCATAGTTGTCAGACAGCTTAGAAGAAGCTGCTAAATATTCCTATCTGGGGTCCCTGAGGAAGTAAATTGTTACTACAGTCTTACCGTGAATTGTTAGAGCGGCTAAAGACACCTTTAGGCACTGCAACTCAAACTGATCTTTTTTCGTTGAGGTTTTTTTGTTTGTTTGGGTTTTGTTGTTTTCTTTTTTAAAAGGGAGCAGTCAGTGTCAGGAAGGAAGTGCCTAGTAAGGAAGCAAAGTTGGGAGGCAGAGAAGGGTCATGCACAGTCTCACAGAAGCTGAACGCTTCACCAGAGCTGGTGCTGGAATGGGGTCCACTGACTGCCCCAGACACAGCAAGTGATGAACTAAGTCCAAGGTCCATCCATGTCAGGAGCAAAAGGAGACAGGGCCCTAGGCAGGGCTGGAGCACAGGTCCAAAGGGTCAATCCAGCAGATGGTCTACCTACAGTACAGGTCTGAGGTCCAACCAGCAGGCAGAGGCGGAAACCAGCACACCTATGGCATAGCTCAGAGCAGGACCAATAGTCCCGGATTGACCTGAAATGGGCCTGTGGGCAGAGGTGGATGAGGGCCTCAGGTGAGGCTCCTCAGGGACACTAAGACCTCGGGCCCCTAATGATTTTGTGGCTTTCAGGAGCCTTTGCCTGTGCTCCTTTTGATTCTTGAAAATCTTGTCCTCTCCTTGAAACACAACAGAGGAAAAGCAGATATGAAGAATGAAAAGCATCTGTCCTCTATCAAGTGACACCTTGTTCTATTTTCATTTCTCCCCATGATACAGGCGTGAAAGATACTTCTCTCAGCAGAGTTCTTTGAGGAACGTTTATAGAAAAGTCAGAATCAGATCCTTCACATCTCTACTAGGTCCCTAAACAGAAAGTATGACCAAAGACATTGACATTTTTAACATTTTAACGTTTAACATTTTTAACATTTTAAAACAGATAAATAGAACAATTTATGGAAGCAGCATCACGAATGACAGAGATTTAACCTCAAATTAATATCACAAAGACCTATAAGATTCTATAGAAGAAGGAATCTATCTCACAAGCATGTAAAATTAGCAAAACTGACTGGATAGGTGAGACATCAGAGTGAATTTGCTGTTGATCATAATTTATAAGGTCTTTCTCACATATAGCAGAAGAATTAAGTAGAGACAATTATTGTGGACTTCGTTCTAGCGTAACATTTACAAATTAATAAATAAACCAGTATAGCCCTTAACTGCTGTTTATTAAAAAAACACCTTATTGATTAACCTACAGGTTAATTTTCCAAATAAACTATGCACAACACAAGAAAGCTGCAATAGAGTTCCAGTGGTAAATTACTTTTTATTTAAAAAAAAAATAGCTGCCTTGAAAAGAAATCAAATTAACATTTCCTGCTTTTTAATATTTTTTTTAAACGTTTTATTTGGGGGAATGAAAAAATTCTTAGCAATACAGATACATTATATTTCTTCATTATCACTCAGCACAAGCCACAGCAAATGTAACCACAAATATTGAGGCAAATCACAGGCAATATCTGTTTTACATATTGCTATAAAAAGTTGCTGCTCAGCTTTCGAGGGCCTAGATGGCAGTGTAGTTCTTAGTGTAATTAGTCAGCTTGATCTTCTCTGGGAAGATAATATTAACTGAGAGGTTTTCCCCATTGTCAGATTTCAGAAAAAAGTTCTTTTTCTTGCGCAGGAGATGACTATATTTTGCATTAGCAAGCCACATTTCACATTTTGAAAAAAACACAATCCCGGTTGTACCCAAGACAACAAGACACGTAAGCAAGCCCAGTACAACAAAACATATCACTTGGCTTCTACTCAGCAAGGGATCTGCATTTTGGATTGTTTCTTTCATAGTTATTTTCAGGATTTCTTGTTGATGCATAGATCTGTGATGAGCTTTTGAGGGTGGCTTGTAATTCTGCATATGTTTTGTCTCCATATTCACTTCAGAATGACTCGTGTTTTTGCTGGGATGCTTGCAGGTCACACCAGCAAATTCTGGTTTACAGATGCATTTGAATGCTCCTTGCGGGTGTTCACTGCATGTCCCTCCATTCTCACACAGACCACTTGCACAGAATGTGACACGGCTGCTGCAGAGCTCTCCCGTATAGCCATGGGGACAAAAACAGCTGAAACCTACGCCAATATCTGTACACGTTCCTCCATTTTCACATGGGTTGGGTTCACAGTCATCTCTAGCTATTTCGCAGAAGTTGCCAGCAAAACCTGAAGGGCACACGCAGGAAGCATGGGGTGCAAAACCATCGTCATCAGTGCATGTTCCTCCATTCTGGCAGGGAGAGCTAGAATAGATAACAAACACGTAGAAAAAATTGAATGAAAGTACAATGGAAGAAGCTATTAGGAAACAATTTATATAATAAAAAGAGCTGGTTTTCTTTAGATAAGCCAATTCTAAATGCAAATCCACTGAAATCAATGACAGTGAATCAAGAATGAGTTTATTCAACAGCTTTGTCAATACACATCATAGTATCTTCTGCCAACCCTTTGGGCAGGATTAGTACACCAGTATATAAATCCGACCTTAAGAGCTGTGAAGGGATCAATGTCAAATGTCAAACATTAATTTAAATTAAGCTTCCCAGCATTTTCATATGCTTAGAGCAACTATTCAGACAAGACTGAACAAAGATACTAGCAGCATGGCTTTCCTTCCTACCTGATTATTCAGAAAATAATCTGTGTACTGTATTGGCAAAGCAAAGCACTCTACCATAGCGGCTAGATGTAAAGGTGATTGGTTTTATTCTGCTCCACAGCAGAAAAAAATTAGAAGCAAACAGATACTTCCCTGCAAACTGCTGTTCAGCCACACATTCTGATCAATATAATAAAAAATATAAACGGGATAATGTCAGTCTTGGAAAAGGCAGTTGTAATGTGAGGACAGGACCATGGGAAACTAAGTATTTCTGCGAACTCTTTTAGGACTTAATACTTAGTAATCTGGTACTATCTTTTAAGTGATGCAAATTCACTGAGACACCTTTTTTTAACCTTTGCAATGCAACTATATCTTACTGAGTGTAAGGCCAAAAAATTAGGGCCACCTATTGACAGGAAGGCACAAATGTGCCAATTCAGTGGAGCTATGCAATATGGACTTGGTGCTTAAGCTGGCTCTGTGCAGAAAAGGGACCCTGGGTCACAGGTTTAAAAAGAAATCTCAAAACCCGCTTTCATGGCAGTTCATCATATATGAGCAAAGCTTTTACAGCTTAACTTCTAAAAAGTTGTACTTGCCTAAATCTAATATGTTTTAATGAATAAGGTATTAATATTAATCTCCTTGAACATATTCAGTTACTTTGAATTTTCTGCATTCAACATATGTTCAGCAAGGTGTTCATGAAGAACTAGTTGTGGAAACAGGGACGTACCACTTCTTTGCTTTCCAAACACTCTCTTTTCATTTTAGAAAGTACCACTCGCTGCTCAGCTTCTGAGCAAAACTTCAAACATCACACAGATGTCACTAATGCAGACACATCTGCCTGGTTTCGTAAACAGCCTGTGATCTACGAATTGTCTTGATGCCAGTGGCTATGCTTAGTATTACCAACATTGCTAACATTACGACTGAGGTAGAGAGGAAGTGAGATGTGAATGAGATGACATCATATGATGGGGTCGCTTTGCAGGGTATGAGGTGCACTCTCTGGTGGATTGTGAAGTATTGGCAGACAGTATTAGCAGGCATGGAGTGCTTATGCTGAGAACAGCTGTCTTTTTGAATTAAAAAGAGATCTGCAGAGCCTGCTGCTCATTTTCCTGAAAAAGACACAGCTTCCTAGAAAAACAGAATTGCAGTTTCAAGTATGTTGTTTGCTTAAGAAAAATTGTTCATAATTTCCACAGTAGCTCATGACCATTCAGTTCGAACACAGAGTGCCATCACAAAAACGTAGTTTCAGCAATTTGAAACCATGAGGATTTAAATGACGTACATGGAACTAAACTGTTATTTTGTTGATGCCATACCTCACCTGTTCTTTAACAGTGAATACACGTCCACATTGAATTACTGAAATATTTCCTCTGCCGTTCACATCCCCTGTGTTACATAAGTAGTTTGGATATGATTCAAGTGGCTTGGGAGGAACTTAGGTTTCCTCATTGCCAATACAAAGAAATCAGCAAATCAGAGCAATTATCTTAGAGGCTGAAAGTAAACCCAGACAGAATGGTGTGACTAACCCCCTATTAAAAGCAATGGCAAAAAAAACTCCGCTCACATGAAGTTGTAAGAATGGCAATTCTTGCCAGAGATAGTGAGAAGTGTTAATGTTCCCTAAACAAGAGTGTAAAAGTCTTCAGGAAGATTTAGTCATAAGGTAGATCTGAATATTCATAATTATCTATTTCAGAGCAAAAAGAGAACCAAAGGGTACCAATATAGAGCTGGAGGGAAAGGACAAAATCTCCAAAAAGAAAATTGTGATCTTAAGGGAACAGCTTTACCAAGCTTGTATCCACCAGGAAGGCTTTCTGGATGCTTGTGGGATCAGATCCTTGATGAACTAGAAGACAGCAGATACTGCTAGATTTCAACACCAATGCACATCTTCTTTAACTTTGAAAGGTCATCTTTTTTCCAAGCAGTTCTACCAGTGATACTGCTGAAAGTTTTTCAGTCTGTGCCCATAGCCTCTTGCCCTTTCACTGGGCACCACTAAGACAAGCCTGTATCTGTCTTCTTTGCTTCTCCCCATCTAGTATGTACACATATGGATAAATCCCCCCAGAGCTTGCTCCTCTCCAGGCTAAATAATCCAGCTCTCACCCTCTCCTTCGAGGAGAGATGTTCCTATACCTTAGCAATCTTCATGGCCTTTCACTGGACTCACTGCAGTATGTCCATGCCCTTTTCATACTGAGGAGCCCAGAATGGGACCCAGCACTCCAGATGTGTCTCACCAGGGCTGAGCAGAGGGAAAGGATCACCCTCTTCAACTTGGTGGTGATGCTTTTTCTAATGTCCCATTTCTCTTAGAGAACTGCAATGGCCTCCCACACCCTGTTCTGGTGGAAGTGAGATTATCTCCTCCAGTAAACTATGGACATACCACTATATGTCAGTTAAGAAAAATGACAGGCTGGTGGAGTAGCTGTTTTTGTGCAGACAGCTTGTGCGTTGGCTACTGTTCTTATTGCTGTATGTGGTTTGTATACACAGTTATCTCTCACTAGAGGTGAGAATGCAGGATGGGAGGTTACGTCAAGTTTGTTTACAAAAACCATGGGAAGGCATAAATTCACCACAACAAAATGTGCAGATTATCACTTTTAGTACTCGAATTATGCACTCACACTCATGCCGATTAACTGTAATCTTTACTGTATGAACAGATCAGATTTGTGAAGTTTGATAAAAATATCAGCAACTAGCAGAAGCATTATATGTTTTAGAACAGAGATACTTCCACTTAGCAAAGAATTCTGAATAACAGCCTGTAGGACTGGGGATTTTAAATTAATGTCAGAAATCAATATTTACCCATTAATAATGCAGGGTCCTTTTTTGAGATGGCAGTTTTTTCCTGTAAATCCCTGGGCACACAGACAAATATATCCTCCATCTCCAGTCTCTATGCACGTTGAGTTATTGGTGCAAGGTTTTGAAGAACATGGGTGAGTATCTGTTAAAAAAAAACCCAGGGCTTAATTGATCTAATGAGGAAGAGTCAGTAAACAGTATATAAAACATAAATAAAACACAACGTTAACAGTCGTTCTTCCTGCATTTTATAAATTCTCATTTATTCCTCCCTCTCTTAAAATGGAATTCAGATTATTCAGCTATTGTAAGCACTTTCAGGTTGTTTCTCTCGTCCTAGTTCACACTTGTAAAATTCATTTGAATTGTTCCAGTCTATAAATAAGTGATACTATCAATAAAATATTAGCAGGGAGAAAGAACTATGTAGTCTAGCCATCCTTTCAAAACCTTGGCTTCTCCACGAGCAGAATTCTGATGAAGCAATTGGGAACTGGGAATTCTCCCTGCTCCCTGCCCAAGAGCCTATCATTATGTGCTTATGAACAAACATTTTATAATAACACAGATCAGCGAGTTACAGAAATCTCTTAAAATTTCATCTCTTGGTTGGGCTGCATCCAACCCTTACATAACTGTACCAGAAGAGAGAGCTGTACGAGTCTAGACCCAAAGTCACACATCTCATGTTCTTTACAATTTCCCTGCTGAGCCACTTCCCACTCAAATGATTACTGAATTTTTAAAATAATTAAAAATAAATAAACAAACAAGTGTGTACTTTAGCCAGCTAACGGGGCAGCTGTAGGGAAGTGCTGACTGCAAGTTATCTGATACCTCAGACACATGCACACATACACTTTCTAAGAAGATGAAAGGGGATTTAAGGACATTTATATTTTATTTCCCACAACATAATGCGAAAGTCAGGTGGTATCATGAGGTGCTGCAAAATTTTAACCATAGCAAAACATTTCAACAGCCTTAGATTTGAAATACAATCTTCCCCCGATAAGAGGCTCTGTTTTCTAATGTATTAGGCTATTCTCATTGCAAGACAACCACTTTGCACACACTTTGAGTGTAAGTACCAATTTCCACAAGGACCAAAATAACCTTGAATGATTTTTGGAGTAGTGTTGTTTGTCAGCTATTTTCACAGGCTTTAAAGGCAGCTAATAAACCACGAACTGTGTTGCAGGAGCAAGAAAACTCTCTGATATAAATACAGATAGGTATGTATACATATACATATACATGGACATGTACATATACATATTTATATACATTACTGTCAGTAATTTGTGTCAAGAAGTTAGTTTCATGACACAACTTAAAAGCTGTAGGAACATATCCTTTTAAAACACGAATACAAAAAAAAGTCCCAGACAGACCATTTTCTCTCAAAGGTCAACAACTGAGTGATTTACTTGCTTCAAGTGGTAACTGAGTCTGAGATGAGACTTCAAAAACAGGATGGTACATGCACACATGTCTTATGAATGGTCACAATCACTCTACCAATAAATTAATTAATATTTGCATAAAACTAAGTTGTCATGGTGCAGTACATGAAGCAACCACTGAGTGTTTTCACAAGGAAGGCACGCTCAGTAGTAGTCTATGCCACAGCAGAATTTCTAAACCCTGTCTCATGGCTGCCCAGCATAGACATTAGAGGCCCCACCTGTACTCTCTCTGGTGACGGCTTACCAACACGTGCCCTTGTCAAAACAGTCAAGTGATACCTAGCACAGTATACTCTGAGCTCACGCTACATGGTGGCTTTTCAGCCAAATTGCGGCTAAGATTCAAGAGGGCAGTTGGGGTCACACTAACATGACTGCGCAGGCAGAGCCGGAAACGACAAGATGACAGATGTAATTTAGCAAGGTAGATCACATTCTCTGACTGGGCTGTCATTTTTTTCTCGGAAATAAATCGACTAAACTGCTTTTCCCTTTGTTGTGTTCAGTGTTTGATGTGGTACCCGTTCCAACACCATGCAGTGTGTGTCAGAGCGTCTCAGGAGGAAACCCCGTGCTGTGCAGCCTGGCTCCACATGTTCAGATACCAGATTTCAAGGCTATGTTTCCAGAGGATGAGAGTTTCCAGAGATTGAGAAGATGTCATGACATTCAATTAGGCAGGCTGGTGGACTCCACTGCAAAGAGGTTAACCAGCAGTGATAACACTAATACCAATCATAGATTTCTTTCAGTGACATGTCTGTCCACACAACTGCGATAATGGCTGTAAATTATCCTGGCCTACATGAATAGAGTGGATCAAGCCCAACCTATAATCTGCATGCCTGTAAATTACCAGGAACGTCATTCTTGATTTGAACTGAGGACCAGGCTGCCCATAGTAAAAACAACAGTTACACAGAGACATTAGTAAACCACCTGATGATCTAAAACTACTCCAGAAAGGAACTTCCAGGATTCACATCAAGGAGACTAACATCTCTAGAAATAGAAAAAGAGGTAACACCACCAGTCCTAATCATCTTTTTACCATCCCACGTTTAGAAAGCAAATAAGCTGCTGAGTCTACATCTGTATTTTACAAATATTTACAAATATTTCGGGTGTTTACGGTAGTGGTCAAATGAACTTCAGACCCTCCTACAGTTTTTCAACGCCAATTTTGGCATCCTTATGAGCTGGCATTTGCTCACAGTTGGTAACATTGAAACAGGGACTGTGTCCAAAATTCCCTGACAAATACTACACCTTCTATAGCAGCAAAAAGGAAGAATTTCAAGAGAATGCCAAAACTGCAGTACTCATGACCCTTAATCAACCTCCACAGAAACCACAGAAATGTAGCTTTCAAACATGCCTTATCTCATTACACACCTGAAGCTAAAAATTTTCTTCAGTAGCTAAAAGACCAGTACTTATCGTCATATACATGTGGAAAATATTACAACCATGGTCTGCTCTCATCCGGTACAAACATTTTGTACGAGAAGAGAGAGGCAGGGAGTCTGGTACTTTATGGCAAGAAATTGATGGGTTTGTATTTTCATATTTAAAGACTGTTAGGTATATATGTCAGTGATCCCGGAAAGAGCAGGAGCCTTCAAAAGCCTTTCTTTTTCCTAACCTAATTAAGTTTTATTTAGCGGTACCTGTTAATGAGTTATAGCAGTCTGTAATGACTTTATACATCCAGGAAAACGACCCCAACTTCCTGGCAGAGGATGATGAGATAAGTGACTGAGCAATAGGCCCATCTGTGGTTTCATTGCTTTATCAGGTCAGGATAACTATTTGTAGCAACCTTCCAGGAGCAAGAAAAGAAGGATCCTTCTCTTTATCCCTTGTGGCAAAACCATGCATTTACAGTACGTAAATTCACTGAGATAAAAGACTTTCAACATAACATGTCCCCGCAGATGAAAAGATGGATATTTCTTTTTGGCAGCTCTTCCTGGGCATCTAGATTCAAGCTGGCACAGAACACTGTGCGATGACTTTGAGTGTTGAGAGAAATAATAGTTTTGAACGTAAGCAAGGGATACCTTTTTTTTTCTTTTTGTATGACAGAACTATCTTAATGAATATGTATTAAAATAATGTTTTTTCCCAGAAGATATGGGTACATTTTCCAAACCCTTGTTTCATATCCTATGTACCAGTTCCAAGAGGGAAAGGCTGCAAGGCCCAGGATTGCAAAGATACTTAAGTGCCTGGAAGTTCAGCCAGGCACTTCATATGGCTTTTAAAAATATGCCCAGCTTGAAAAAATTAATATTATCTTACAGGAATCTTTAGGTGTAAAGGTGGTACCTCTAAAAATCTGGTCCTTTGGAGTCACTGGCAAGTAACAGAACTGAGTATCCTACGGTAGCAGTGGGGGGGTCATTCTGACTAGTTTGAGACATCTGTTACTGTAGATCCCAGATGAGGGAGGGGCCCATTCCTCCTCACTAACAGTAATGAGAAACTAGGTGGCTCTCTCAGATACAAACAGCTTTGTGAGAAGTGTCCAGAACAACATCTCTGACAGCTTATAGACACATCTGCATCATTGCTACCGCAGCTCCTGCAAACATACCAGGACTAGCTTTAAACTAAGAAGCCTGTCTATGTGCGCAGATGGTGAGTACAGGCTGCAAAATCTGATGAGAAGCTAAATGAGTATTTGAGTACCTTGCACCAAGCTCCATGCCACTGCAAGGATGTGCACTACTTGAAATCTTCTTTTAGTCATCTTGAAAACTTTAGTGTTCAAACTGCGTCACCATTAACTACTGGTTTGGGTATACAAGGGCAGAATACAGGCATGGTCTATGAATTATAAACTGTATAAACACAAAAGCCTGAAAGACATGAAAAGAGAACGAGGCCCTGGACACGTGTCCTCTTCCAGCTGCAGCTACATGGGCTGAACAGGCACATGCTGCTGGATGCTTAATGCGGCTTCGGTCCCCTCAGAACTCTTCGGCTGAATGTTTACCTGTGTCAGCCAAAACAAACCAGCTCAGCGAAAGCCGATTTTTCATCTTGCTTATGCAGAGCTGGCTCATTCTGACTGGCAAGGGGTGAGAGAGTGCATGCAAGAGCTGTGCTTACCCCTCAGACCTGAGAGGGAAGTGGCAGCCTGTTCAGGCAGACTTTTTTCTTGGTTACGCTAATACTACTCCACTGAATCATCACTGGGTTAAGGAAGAAATAAGCACAATGTTTTCGTTTTCAAGAAGTATTACAAAAGTACCACATATCTATCTATCTATCTATCTATCTATCTATCTATCTATCTATCTATATCTATCTATCTATCTATCTATCTATCTATCTATCTATCTATCTATCTATCTATCTATCTATCTATCTATCTATCTATCTATCTATCTATCTTATGTGCTAGGTAAATACTTCAAACTTTAATATATACAAGTTGACTTGTATTTTTATAGAAAGGACTTACATGACAACAAGGGAGCAGTTATTTGTTGGCCTTGTCCATGATAATCGATATTTAAAATAGAATGATGAGTTTACGCTTTGCTTGCACATATGGCCAGTTACAAAAGGTACTGCATGCTTCTGCCTAAGCTCTTATAAAAGTTCCAGGTTTATGCACCACTGCCCAGAATCCCCTAACTATCTGGTGCTAATGTGCAACCTTTTAAAATTAATTATCCAGGAGGACTTTTGCATGTCTCCAGCACCAGGTGGGGCTGTTTCACCTCTACTTGCTCAAGGACAGGAAAGGATGTGCAAACCTATGTCACAGAGGCTGCCAACCCAGCCCTCCTCACAGATGCACTGCCAGGGCTTGACACAGCTGCCGTGCAAACACCCAGGGAAAGGAACACACTGATCACAAAGAGCACCCTGCCAACCAGGCTGACACCTGAAAGAGACAAAAGAAAAGACAGAAACATAGTTTATTTTTAATAAACGTAACTAGAAGGATGTTCTGCCTTTTGAGGCACAATAAATAAACTTCCGGATACAAAATTGGACTGTGCAGCACATTTGAACAAAAAGATACCATCAATGCTTCTGGGACAGTAGAAGCAGTTCATGTGAAGAAAACCTTTTAATTCAGTGAGAAAAAAATGCTGTTCAATGTAAAGACTTTTCTTACCGGAAAAAGTAGACTAAAAAGGCACCTAAATGTCAGTGCTCTATGATTCCAGTTATTGTGTCCTAATAGAGTGCTGTTTCATTACAGTCCCATATTTTCAGAGGGCAAATCATTTCAGCTTGTCTCTATTTACCATGACTATGAATTATTGAAGCCATCCACTCCTGTGCTAATAGCCGTATCTGAGAGATCTTTTTACCTGCATTCACTGGGAAATTCACAAAATCCATTCTCTGTGTGGCAGCCAGGTTTACAGGTCACACCTGGAAGAAGAGATTTATAACATCAAACCAGAAAAATACGTACTCAGAAAAAAAAAAATTCATGTCCCTATACACATTACTGATGTTTTAAAAGAACACAGACTGCGTAATGTTCTGATTTTTTCTTCAAACACGTTTTTGCAACATAAAATTTTAAATTAACTTAATCTGAAGCATGTTACAGACTGTTCCTATAGTGAAATGATACAAAGAATTAACCGCAAATGAATACAAAGTGTATGCGATACTATATCCTAATTTAAAAGGGAAATTGCAGACAAGCTGTCATTTCACAACATGCCACTCCAAATGCATCATTTCAGAACCACTTGAAACACAGAAGTACCTTAGTCAGAAAAGAAATTCCATTTAAAACAACTTACAGTAAAAGTGCTGAATGGACGGGGAAAAAAGTAATTTTCATTAAATCATGCATGAATAACATAAGTTAAGGAGAAGAGGTCTCAGTCACAATTTTTGTTTGCTTCAAGCACTTGCATCAAGCAATGCTCCTCTGAAATATTACCATTAGCCACTGACATCCAACGCAAATGGCACGAGAAATGCACTCAGTCGGATGAATGCAAAGGAAAAGCTTCTTAAGGACCACCAGCACCTTCGGCCGCAGCGACCGCTGGGGAAGGCTTTGCCCCCGGGGGACTGCAGGGGGGCTCCG
>NW_010411092.1:0-742 GCF_000710305.1 Buceros rhinoceros silvestris | reverse complement strand
GGAGGCCCCTGTGAACTCCGCAGAGGAGGGAGTGTCCAGAAACATACCTTCCGCCGCAGCTTCCGGGAAGACAAAATGCTGGATCCTGTGATGGCGTAGTTATAATTGTGCGAGTTCCACCCCGCCATGGCTCTCCCTCTGATGGTGCAGATTCAATTTTATATGAATTTTTTTTATCCGAGTCCTTTATCTCTTAATTTACTGCACTCTGCCAGCTCTCGTGCCTTAGCAGGCACAGGCTTTAGATGTCACTTTCATTTGTTTTTTTAAGTCTCAGTTGGCTAAATTTCTTAAGAGCTGCAGAAGCTGACCCGCTCTCGGACTCCCCCGTGGGGCGGGGTGGTCAGCCCGGTTTCACACTGCTGTGTGATTTCTTAAGGTCTCTGAAAGTAATCTCCAGGTAGTTGCTAATTTTGCAGCATTAATATTGCCTCGGAAGACAACAGTTCACAACCTATTTTCTCGCATTTAAGTTCTAATTCGACTCCTCTGCATATCAGTAAGGCTATCCATGTTATAAAAGCTAAATCTTCGTTCCAGGTTGTTCACTGACCCATCGTTAGGTCTCGGCGGCTCACCTGATAACCCAGGCGTGCAAATCTCAGGTCTGGACCAAAAGCAGGTTCCCTGCTGTATCGCTTCGCCGAGCTCACGTCCCCACCGCAGCTCCGCTGCGGTCTCGTTCTCTGCAGCTGACTCCTCTGCAGTCTCGTCTGTCGGAGTCACCAATTGTTGGGGGGTC
>NW_010411091.1:45844-51208 GCF_000710305.1 Buceros rhinoceros silvestris | reverse complement strand
CCGGATGATGATTCTGTGATTCTGTGATCCTTGACTCAAGGAACTTCCAAAGTCATTTAGCTGGGTAGAGTTCACATCACTTTCACCAAGCAGACTCCTGCAGTTATGACTAAAAAGGCACTCTTCTTGTTAAAACATCAAGACATGGAACCCATCCACACAGTCTCAAGAGAAAACATGTAACATTCTTGCGTGGTGTAGAACTAATCCGTCTGTTCACTTACTTCTCCCTCTAGTTTCAATCCACTGCTGGGAAAAATGTCAAAGCAACCTTCCTCTACCCACTATTGGATGGTGAACCAATATTAAAAAACCTTCCTCTATTTTTCACAACCTCAGAAAAAAAACTATATAAATTTCCTTTTACAGCTTCCTAACGATAGCCAAAATGGTAAACCCATCTAGATGCTTACTTGAGGATGCAAAACTGTTTCAGACACATTTCTGATATGAAGTTACTGAATTGCCACAAACGAGGATCTTCCTTTTAAGATTTACCACAGTGATATGACATGTTCTAACCTAGGCCTGTGAACAGGTTCTCCATTTTAGCTGGAGAACACATGCAGTTTATGTGGTTTGTTGTGTGACAGTTTTTGTTCAGTTTTTGATTGGGTTTTTTTTTTCTCCAAAAAAGTGTGCAAGCTGTTCAAGCACTCAGATAATATACTATGCTCTCAACCAAAGTGAAGAAACTAGGGATGATCAGCAGATTCACCTCAAAATTTTGTGCTCCAAACCACAGTGCAACAGTAAGTGTTTGGGTGTTCAGTAGATGTAACATTACTGAAAACAGGAGCAGATCATCATTACATATCAAAAGGAAACACTGAGATTATTTAAATACAGACAACTTGGAAGGCAGCGTTTATGATTTCCTGCTCTTGGAAAACAGGCCCATAACCTGAGATCCATTTCCATTAATGTATTTTTATACTGAAAGCTATGAAGTAATAATTCAAAAACAAATAAAACTTTTAGAAAGAAAACATAATTCTTACATGTATGTTTCATTTGCACGTGATTTTGAACAATTTTCCTTCTCCACTTTTCCCTTTATATTCTTCTAATTTGTATTCTTCAATTTCATATTTTAGTACATCATGAACAAATTATTTCAATATATTATGAAGACAAATTGTTCCATAAACAGCAGAACAAATGATACTGTTTCCTGTAGCTTCAGGTTTCATAGTCGAATTATTTGATGTCTAATAAGTGAACACTCTAAGTGAAGCTATTCCTGTAGCTAGGATTTCATAAAACTTCTCTGCTGTGTTGATTTTTCTCTAGTAAGGAGTGAATTTGCACTGTATCTTTTACTGTAGTGAGGGACTGGGAGCTACCTGGCTATCAACTTTCATGATCACAGTAGAAATGTACTTTGAGACTTAAGCCGAACAAAACACATGGAGGTAGTAGAGGAACCACCGAAGCTGACACTGAAAAAACATGCAAACTTAGCCAAAGCCCATAAACTATGTTAGGGGATTAAAAAAAAATTACAAGCCAGGGTGATACTAGTTCTAGCAATTTTAGTACAGAGTTTTAGAGTAAGTATAAATCGCAGATATAAAGCTTTTCTGTTAACACCTGCAGTCTCTTTTTTTTGCAATTAATTATACAGTTTTTTCTAGACTTTCATGTCATGAAAAACGTCACAATCTGAATGATAGACTTGCGTATTCTCTCTGGGTTGTTTTTTTATTCCCCCTTAATAAATTTTGCACTTAGACTGCTTTTTAAAACAGTAAATAACTTTTAAAATATTTGAATACTGCTTATTTTTACCTTCTCTCTCGGCACGGATCTTACAAAAATTTAAAGGTCTAGCAACTGACATCATACGTAGTTTGTAGTTACAAGGAACCTAATAGTTGTTGTATATAGAAATACCCTAAGGATATAAGCATTATTATAAACAATAATCATTCAATTCATAGACAAAAATTAAGATGGCAGATCAAAATCTTTCCTCTACTATTTCTACTGCTGTATAAAAAAAATGGAAGATCCAAACCTACAAAGGAATCAAGGTAATTTTGATCTTTTGCACTATAACGTTTGATTCTGTGAATAGACTATGTTAATCTCGATTTAAATACTGAAAGTCATTTTAGACGTGTTTTAAGCACACTGATTCAAATTGAATCCATTTTTTTTCCGGTAATGTAAATACAGAATGCCAGAACAGGGAAACTAACATGATTTAAAATAAGACTATAGTTTAGTACAAAAGGAGTTTTCCCTAAGAAATGACCAATTAGCTTAAAAATCCTGGTAAAAACTTCAGAATGTGCACAATGGAGTAATCAAAGAACTAAACTGTTTTAAAAACTTTGCAGTGTTTGAGTGCATGCTATTACAACCCAAAAAGCAAAGAGAAGAAATAATTACTTTTCACAGAACACTGACTTTTATATCAAAGGTACTGCTTGTAGTAATTGGGAAAAGTAGACAAAACTACCTCCATGTGATATGTTCAATTAATTTTAGGTAACAAAAAGAATTTAACTTTAAAGTGATTTATTCTAGGATTGTGTCCAGAAACATATTATATTGATGAAGATTCAATTTTTTCCTGTGTCAATGAGAGACATAATTTTTGTGTCTGTCCCACTCAGTGTCTGCCACGTATTCTTTGCTGACCAAGGCACGTACAGAAGATAAAATACTTATGATAAATCCAACCTAATATAGACCTATGATGGTTCCTAATGTAATGATTGTCAAATAATTGATTCAAAATGATGTAAAATCATTTGCAAAGCTATGAAGAAAAATTCAGTCCAGTAACTGAAGGCTCACTAGCACTAGATTACTTGATACCACTTTTCATGATGGAATCTGATAACCATATACTCCCCTTTTCCTAAATAATTACTGGGAAAAGCATACCAAAGAAAACCTCCCCAGAGAAGCAGACAAATATAAAATGCACATTATTCTGGTCTAAACATAGCCTAACTTGTATCACTAAACTGACAGAAGACAACCTGTCATTAAAGAGTAAATTTCAGACTCCTATCTTTTGTGGTACCAGGACCAATACTCTGCATCTATATTTGGTTCTTAACATCTATTTCCAAGTTTTACATTCTATAAACTAAATCAATGTTTGGTTCATCTAAGCTTGTCAAAACAGTTTTCAAACATTAACTGGCAAGATGAGAAGAAAAGTATGGAGGACCATTTTCAAGACAAGGATGACTCTAGAAAGCCACAGACCTGCATCTAAAGGAGTGTCTCCCTAAAGTGTTATGACTAATGGAGAAAATCCAGAAGCTTTTTATATAGCTGACTTTCACCTGAAGGGTGAAAGAGTCCAGAAAAGCTGGCCATCCTTCAAGAAGGAACTCCTAAAGGCACAGGAGCAGGCTGTCCTGGTGCGCCAAAAGATGAGCTGTCGGAGTAGAAGACTGGCCTGGCTAAGCCTTTGACAGCAAGCTTTGGCTGTAACTCAGGAAGAAAAGGAAAGTCTCTGGCCTATGGAAGAAGAGACAGGCCACTCAGGAAGATTATAAGGAGTTTGACTCCTGACTGCAATATCAGGAGGTGAGGCAATCTGGCAAATTTCTCCTTCGGGGCAGAGTTCAAAGTAATCACAGAAAAAGGGAAATCCCTAGGAACAGAACAGAATAGAATTGTGCATCTTGGACTATGGTGAAGGACAAGCCCATGACAGAAAATACATTTTGCAGTGGCGTAGAACACAATATGGTTTGACAGACGAGACAAAAACCCATAGACATGACTGATAAGGGTTGGTCTCTTCCTTCCCCTTATGCCTAATAAAGTACCTAACTTGGGACTCAGAATGAATTAACACCGTGAGATCTGCACACACACACACTAGTACTAGGCAGAATTTACGACTTGATATACACTGCCGAAATAAAGAAACCAGGTAAACAAGCTTGGTCATTCAGTCATGCTTTCACCTCCTGTCAGAATAATCTTGTAATATCGGGAGGCGGCAAAAGCTTCCTGCTTTGCGTCTGTTGAACAGACACCTGCAGTGTCTATTAAAAAGAATGCCAGGTTTCAGTGCTATTGCTCACAAGATTTTAAGGGGTTACACGTATCAGCCTGTTCACTCATGCTAATCATCCAACATGGAGAAAAAACTCACGTGCCTTCTGAGACACACCTGTGTATAGGGGCAGGGAGGTGTACACACACACCCCGATTGCAGAAAGTATTCTTTGAAGAGTGTCTGGGCGAGCCACAGAGGCCCAACGCTCTTTCTCCTGGCATAGTCTGCATAGGCATGCTGTGAAGGACTGGCAGTAGAATCACCTGCACTCTCCTAAGTTCACCATTTTTAAAAGTTGTAAAAATTACATACAATAAAAGGGTAAATATATATTGCCTATGTATTTCATAGCATTTACCTGAACAGCTCATTAGTTTGGGAGTTATATTTTACAAGATGAGCTTGTTTATTTCAGATTTAATAATTTCAATAAAGCTAAAGCACTTGCTCTTCCATAAGTTTAAACCCTTAGTGCTGTGCCCCATTATTAATAATTTAATCAACATCAAAGCAACGTAAGTATGAACAATGATGATAAAAGATCTAGACTAGTATTTATAGTTTTGTAAACCAAGATCTAACAGTTTAATAGTCAAAGTTTCGCTGTGGACATTAAAACTTACAGAATCTCAGAATCATTTTGGTTAGAAGAGACCTTTAAGATCATCAAGTCCAACCATTAACACAGCACTGCCAAAGTCATTATTAAATCATACTCCTCAGCAACATATGTACTCATCTTTTAAAAACCTCCAGGGACAGGGACTCCACCACCTTCTTGCGAAGCCTATTCCAATGTTTTAGAACCCTTTCATGGAAAAAATTTTTCCTAATATCTAACATAAACCTCCCCTGGTGCATCTTGAGGCCATTTCTTCTCATACTGTCACATTACTTGGGAGAACACGCTGACCCCCACCTCACTACAACCTCCTTTCAGGTAGTTGTAGAGAGCGATAAGGTCTCCCCTCAGCCTCCTTTTCTCCAGGCTAAACAACCCCAGTTGCCTCAGCAGCTCCTCATAGGACTTGTTCTCCAAACCCTTCACCAGCTTCTTTGCCCTTTGGACATGCTCCAGCACCTCAGTGTTTTTCTTCAAGTGAGGGTCCCAAAACTGAACACAGCAGTCAACTGTGGCCTCAGCAGCGCTGAGTACAGGGGCACAATCACTACCCTACTCCTGCTGGCCACACTATTTCTGGTGCAAGCCAGGATGCAGCTGGCCTTCTTGGGCACACTGCTGGCTCACATTCAGCGAACTATTGACCAATACCCCCAGGTCCTTTTCTGCAGTACACAGTTCCAGCCACTCTTCCCCAAGGCTTGCC
>NW_010411091.1:44672-45692 GCF_000710305.1 Buceros rhinoceros silvestris | reverse complement strand
CCTCCCCAGCCACTCTTCCCCAAGGCTTGCACAGGATTACTGTGACCCAAGTGCAGAACCCAGCACTTGGTCTTCTTGAACCTTGTATAACTGGCCTCAGCCCATTGATCCAGCCTGTCCAGATCCCTCTGCAGAGCCTCCCTGCCTTCCAGCAGATCAACACACCCACCCAGCTTGGTGTCATCTGCAAACCTACTGAGGGTGCACTCAATCCCCTCATCCAGATCATTGATCAAGATGTTAAAGAGGACAGGACCCAGTATCGAGCCCTGGGGAACACCACTTGTGACTGGCTGCTAGCTGGATTTAACTCCATTCACCACCACTCTCATCCAGCCAGTTTTTTATCCAGCAAAGAGTGCACTCACCAAACCAGGAGCAGCCAGTTTCTCCAGGAGCATGCTGGGGGAAACGACATGAAAAGCTTTACTAAAGCCTAGACAGACAACGTCCACATCTCTTCCCTCGTCCACTAAGTGGGTCCGCTTGTCATAGAGGGAGATCAGGTTAGTCAATCAGGACCTACCCTTCATCAACCCATGCTGACTGGGCTCGATCACGTAGTTGTCCTGTATGTGCCGTGTGACGGCACTCAAGATGATCTGCTCAATAACCTTGAGGACATATAATAACCTTCATCGAGGACATCCTGACAGGCCTGCACTTGCAGATGGGTGTCACATTTGCCAACCTCCAGTCGACTTCACCTCCTCAGTTAACCAGGATTGCTGATAAATGGTGGAAAATGGCCTGGTGAGTACTTCAGCCAGCTCCCTCAGTACCCTTGGGTGGATCCCATCCAGCGCTATAGATGCGTGCGCATCTGAGTTGTGCAACAGGTCTTTGATCGTTCCCCCCGTGGATTATGAGGGCTTCATTCTGCCACCCATTTCTGTCTTCCAGCTCAAGGAAGGTGGTCTTACTATTAAAGCCTGAAGCAAAGTACCTCAACCTTTTCCTCGTCCTTGGTCACTATGTTTCCCCCCCTTACCTCCAGTAAAGGATGAAGCTTCTCCTTAG
>NW_010411091.1:41035-44398 GCF_000710305.1 Buceros rhinoceros silvestris | reverse complement strand
GTGGCACTGCCGCGGGCCTGCTGGCAGGCGTCCAGGCCTGACCAAGCCGAGGCCTGAAGGCCTGCACCTCGGGATCGCCTGAGGACTACAGACTGTGAACTGTTACTGCCGTGAGTTCTCGTCTGAATTGGGTGAGAATATTTGGACTCCTGGCCCTGTTCGTGCCGTGAGCTCTCCTGAGTTTCTCTGCAGTTTTTCCCCGGCTGGGAGCGGGGGTAGTTTTCTCCCCCCCCCTTCCCTCCTTTGCCGCGGACAGAACTTCACGTTCTCTGCCTGGGATCGCAGCTGCACAAAGCCCCCAAGGCCAGGCATCACTCTTATCTCGCCGTTGGCTGCCTGCCCAGAATTCTGACCTTGAAAAAAGAACAGTTCGTGTAAACCTTCACTTCTTCATTTTATTTCCTTTTTTCTCGGTTTGTGCATATGTATAAAGTAGTTTTATTGTTTATTAAAAGTTTGTTTCAGTTTTTTTCCGAATGCAGACCGAGGTGTGAATTCCTTCCTTCCCCTTTAAAACCTTTCTGTCTCTGGCAAGACAGAAGAATCAGTAAGGATTCGAGGAGTTATTAAAGTTATTATTACGTCGGTCCCTCAACCCTTAACATTAGCCTTCCTTTTGCTGTTAATGTATTTGTAGAAACTTTTTTAATTGTCTTTTACGGCAGCAGCCAGGTTAAGCTCTAGCTGGAAATTTGGCCTTTCTAATTTTCTCCCTGCACAGCCTCGCAAACTCCTTATAATCTTCCTGAGTGGCCTGTCTCTTCTTCCATAGGCCAGAGACTTTCCTTTTCTTCCTGAGTTACAGCCAAAGCTTGCTGTCAAAGGCTTAGCCAGGCCAGTCTTCTACTCCGACAGCTCATCTTTTGGCGCACCAGGACAGCCTGCTCCTGTGCCTTTAGGAGTTCCTTCTTGAAGGATGGCCAGCTTTTCTGGACTCTTTCACCCTTCAGGACTACTTCCCATGGGACTTTGGCAACCAGTCTCCTAAACAGGCCAAAGTCTGCCCTCCAGAAGTCCAAAGTGGCAGTTCTACTGACCCCCTCCCTACTTCCTCAAAAACTGAAAACTCTACCATCTCATGATCACTATGACCAAGACGGCCTTCAACTATCATATCACCCACAAGGTCCTTCTCTGTGAACAACAGGTCCCTAGCTGGCCCCCTCACCAGCTGTATCACAAAGCTCCAGGAACCTCCTGGACTGCTTCCTCACTGCTGTATTGTGTTTCCTGCAGACATCTGGTAAGTTGAAGTTCCCCACAAGAACAAGTGGTAGTGATTGTGGGACTTCTCCTAGATGCTTATAGAATATTTCCGCTACTTATTGATCTCTGCCTTGCTGGCCTACCCAGACCCCCTGATTCTTACCTATAAACACTCAACCCTATCATCACCATCATTATGCTCAAGACAATCAAAACACTCCCTAACACACATGGCCACTCCCCCACCTCTCTTTCCTGGCCCATCCCTTCTGAAGAGTTTATAGCCATCCAACGCAGCACTCCAGTTGTGTGAATCATCCCACCATGTGTCTACGATGGCAAACACATCATAGTTTTCCTGTTGTACAACAGCTTCCAGCTCCTCTGCTTTGTTGCCTATGCTACATGCATTGCTGTAGATGCCCTTCAGTTTAACTATTGATCCCATCACCTTTTCAACGGGAGAAGGTCTAATTCCTACCTGACCATTCCTAGGTGTACCATGTTTCCTAGCTCATCAGTATCCCTTGTACCTGTGCTATTACTTGGCACTCCGTCCCCTACCTCCACTGGTACAGCAAACATAAGGACCTCAATAGCACTGAGCCTCCAACTTCTTTACTTTGCATTTTGCTGTCTTTCTATCATGAAATTTTTATTTTTAGGGGTTTGTTCAGGAAAATCTTCCCCTTTAAATTTACATTGCCCCTCACTTTACACAAATTCCATGTTTCTGAGGTTACAGCTTCCGTGGTAACCACTGCTATGATCCAGATTGAGATTTGGAGCAATGACTAAAGGGAAGGAACCAACACATCAAGTGAGTTTAATCTGGACAATTCAGCTGCAGAACCTCTTTTCAGCTTCAAAGAAGAAAAGTTATCTTTCTCTACCTGCATGTCACAGGTGCTATGATGCAGTTATCAGCTAATATTATACACTCAAAGAAAACCACGTATTTTTACTAAATGTACAGGAATAAGCTAGAAATTTAGTCTGAGCGCAATAATTCCGTCTATATGTGCCCTTTCTGAGAACAGATGCTCTCTGAAATGACTTAACTTTCTCTGACTAGATGACAGTTGTCTCACAGCTCAAGTATTTCAGCATGAGTGTTTAATGTTAGAGATCAGAGAAATAATAAAAGGATGCAAAACCTAAAGGGCACACCTATTGCACATTCCCAACTCCTCCACATCCCTGCAAGGCAGAAGAAACTCCCATCAATATTTTCACATGAAACACCTATAATATTCATATCAGCAAATGGATTCCAGTGAGGCACTTGCCAAATGATCTTCGTGAACCTGTGTATTGGCAGACTTCCTTTTTTACGTTATGAAGACAGTAAGTAATGCTTTCACATCTATGAATAGACTGGCCATTGAAGATTGAAAACTGGCTGAACGGCCAGGCTCAAAGAGTTGTGATGAGCGTTACAAAATCCAGCCGGAAGCTAGTCACTAGCGGGGTCTCCCAGACAAGCCCAACACCGCTTCACATCTTTCATTAGCAACACGGAAGATAGAACAGTGTGCACCTTAAGCAAGTCTGCAGATGATATAATATCAGAAGGAGTGGTTGATGGTTGATGCATCTGACATCCATGCTGCCATTCAGAAGGACACAAAGCAAGCAATCAGATGCACGTCCAGCAGCTGCAGATAGAATACTTTTACCTTAGGAAGTAGCACTCAAATGGAATAATTTAGGAGCTCAAACCATTCCAAGCTGAAGTCATCTCTTCCCTCCTCTGATCCAAAGCAGAGCATCAAAGTTAGATGAAGGTGTTCAAGGTCATAACAAGTCCTGAAATCTCCAAGGATGGAGGTCCCAGTGCCTCTCTGACAAGCCTGCTCCAATACTACGCCACTCTTGGTGGTGTTTCTTGTCCTTACATCTAAGCAGAATGTCCCTCTGTGACTTGAAAATTTTCTTTAAATCACTTACAAATATTGTGTTGGCCAAACTGAATGAAGTAGTTTTTATTATACAACTAGTCTTTATTCACCAGCTTATTTGCAAAGTCCTAAGTAAAAATCTTCATTTTTCTGACTTGCATCCAGAGTCAGAACTTCTATCACACACATAATATTTCATTTACTTTGGGGGGGGGGGGGGAAAGAGGGGGGGGGGAAAAAAAAAAAAGGGAAAAAA
>NW_010411091.1:38829-41020 GCF_000710305.1 Buceros rhinoceros silvestris | reverse complement strand
GAAAACTTTTAGTCCCACAAAAAATTTTTTTTTTGTTGGGGGGGGGGGGGAAGAGAGGGGTGTGGAATAAAAGAAAAAGGAAAAAAAGAACTAGCTTCTAACTAGCCCACCAAGCACTCACTTCATGGCTTATATAGACGATCTGACAAGCTGCCAAGTGAGACCATCACAGGAACACTTGAAGTCCCTGTGCCCTGCCTTTTTGGTGTACTGGTTTTGAATGCTCTGTTAACATGCCAGGAGGACCAAGACAAGAAAGGATCAAAGCACATAAGTTAAAAGGTCGTCTTCTCTCTTTTTACTTTTCCTCTTGTACCCCAGGTCCATATGTTTCTACATTATATTCTTGGTTTTTTGCTTAACACACAGCAGAGCTGTGACAAATCAAATAGATTCCATCATCTTTACTCATTTCAACACCAAGCACCTCACATTTTCATTATTTGAATAACCAAAAAAGAAAGAGATTTCCTGTTCACGTCTTAGGTGGCTTATGGTTCCTAGTTACTCTGCATATTTTGACTTGGCTGTCCATTTCCACTGGGCAACAGACACAGTATTAATGATATGCAATACTTACTAAGGGATATAAATTCTTCAGTGGAAGACCCTTTAAAAATATAATCATTTTCCCTTGTAGTTTTCAAATCAATTTCAAATATCTAAATGCATAAGGACTGTCATGTAATTGTAATTCAATTCAGAATATAATGCAATTTTACTGATCTCTATATAAGACATAAAAGGATGAGGCATCTTATACAGGACTATGCCATTCATTAATATTATTGAAGGACCGTCTCACTAAGAAGTTACTCCTGAATTTTATCATGTCTTTTGAAGGATTAAGTTAAATTGTCTTTTGCATTATTTATTGCATAATTTTTAAACGCCTCTGTCACAGTCATTGTGGATCTATAGATTAATACATCAAAAGGAAACAGAAAAAATCTGGCTCTAATATTTAGGGCATGCAAATATAAAGTACAAATATTTTCAATTTCATCAATCATCCAGAGTCCATCAAACAATGGCTAGTTGATTTCAAAATCTATAGAAGAAATCTTTTAATATTTCGAAGGTGCAAGAAAATGTTGTACCTGAGTGGCTCAGTTCCTAATTAAGTAGAACTCTGAGTGCCACATACACAGCTTATACCATTATACCATTGTACACATGGGTAGGCAGTTGCTACATGCACTTTTAAAAGAATGCGGAAGTTCTCAGTGCTGTTTGGATCTTTTAATTTAGTAAGTAGCATATGCTGGTCTTTGTAAGGAAAGTTTCTATGTAAACCACGTATCATGAAAATACAGATCTAAGTTAACTCTTCCTAGAGGTATTCTGTTTACCGTTGTCAAATATCATACCATTCAGATGCACATAGACTTTATCATTTATGCACTCCACTACGTTGTAATGCTTTAAGAACATTTCTAAAGGGAAAGAAATCTCTTCTTAAGACAGACAAAAAGTTATCCACCACTTTGCCATTCTAAGCTAGTAGGTACAGATTTCGCATCTCTATTTTCAGAAGAAATCAGCACCAATATCCGGGCATGGGGAAGTGAACAAAGAGATGTGCTTCAATTATCATGGAGTTTTTGTAAACTTTAATCCTCAAAACACACTGAGTTGATACAAAGAAAGAAAAATGTAATTAATAATTGCCTTTTCTGCTGTACATTATTCAAATTATGAAAATTAGCTGTGAAAAATGCACTCAACATGAAGCTACTTCAGACTATTTGCTTCCAGTCACAACATACACTGTAAAAATGCAAAGGCCAAAAGTAAATATTAAAAGGGCTCTGGTTTTCCCATGCAAGAAAATATCAAAAAATCTTTTAAGTTATTATTTGCCTTTGTATGGTCCTCTAAAAGCAATTTTGTAGTATATTTACAGCTCAATACTCACTTTTATTTAAATGTTACAACTACCTTGGAAAACATTTTGGATTCAAATATAAAACCTTATTTCAAAGATAATTATCTCAAAAAATTTTTTTAAACCTATTTTATCTCTTTTCATTAACTAAGTGCAAACAGTTTCTCAGTATTTTGACTGTATTGGTAATACATAGTCTTAATTTGTATCTTCCTTCTACAGCAAACCAAATGGTAGAACTGGAATCAGTTGTCACTTGAAATGAGAAACTTCTAAAGTGAAGAGTGTATCATATTATTATAC
>NW_010411091.1:28403-38738 GCF_000710305.1 Buceros rhinoceros silvestris | reverse complement strand
TCTTTCCCTCCTGTTTTTTTAGACAAGGTGATTTGGTAACCAGCAAAAAAATCAGGACCTAGATGTAGCTTCATGTAAAGGGAAATGTAACGGCTTTGTAAATACAGTAATAAAATATAAGGGTATGGATATACATCTGCAGGTTTGATATACTTTAAAACCTTAGTTTCTAATTTCAATTGACAAATAAAAGTATAAAAATTCTGTAAAAATGTAAACATATGTTTCATAGGTTAAACTGTACCATGATTTTGAAAAAATAATAGAAAATTTTATGAATATATATTATTTAGAGAAGCATAGCAAAGAATTAAAAGGAGTTATGAACATTTCTTATGCACCAATACCAAGTAAATATCTCAGACCCTGACCTAAAACTGATCCAAAGCAATTCAACGGCTTCCATTGATTTCAACAGGGTTTGAAACAAACCTTTAAGACATATAGAATCAGAACTCTTTACAGATTCAGAATACAGACACTTAAAAAACATCAAGGTGAAGTATACAATTAGCAGCAACTAATTAGCAGGCTTCTCAGATGCCATAAAGAAGGTTCTGGAAGAAGTGATAGTACAGTGTTTTAAAGTCTGATATTCGATGAGCTACTAGCCACCTTAAGTTTAAAGACAACAGCATGAACCTTTCCACAGGTAAGCACAACTTTCAGGGATAAATTGAGATGGAGGGTTGACCTTGGCCAACCTCCAGACAGCCACCCAGCTGCTCTCTCACCCCCCCTCCTCAGCAGGAAAGGGGGAGGAAACAACACGAAAAACCATGAAAAAAGGTCATGGATTGAGATAAAGTCAGGGAGTTTGGATCCCAATTACTGTCACAGACAAAATAGACTTGACCTATGGGTAATTAATTTAATTTATGGCCAATTAAAATAGACTTTGGCAGTGAGAAACAAAGTCCAAATTAAAACAACATCCTTCCTCAACCTACCCTTCTCCTAGGCTCAACGTCACTCATTCATTCCCAACTCCTCTACCACCTCCCCACACCAAGTGGTGCAAGAGATGGGGAGTGAACAGCTTCACACAACAGCTTCTCTCTGCTGCTCACCTGTGCCTTGTGGTGGGTCCATTGTAGAGCCAGCTGGAACTAACTGCATCTGGCATGGAACAAAACCCTCCTCCAGAGGCCACCCCTGCAGCAAAAAACTGGATGTGGAAACCCCATACATACCAGAAGGGAAGAAGAGATTTTAGTATTGCCATTGCTTCCTCAAGAACTTATCAAAACACAGAACATGTAAAGCTAACTCTCTCGTGCCTGACCAGGTCATACACATCCATATCTTGGTAGTTTCTAAGTAACAAACAAAACAGATCACTCTAATTAAATTTGGTGTTACTCACAGAAAAGAAGAAATTAATTGTGACATTTTCATTGGAACTGTGTTATGCAAACATCTAATTTATAGCAAATCTGCAGTGTTTGGAAGATATTTCTATTATGAAATAAATATACTTTTTACTTTGATTTAGAAACAGGACTAAAGCTATTATTTGAAGCCCTAGAGCCTGGCCTGCTTTATCATATGACAAGAAACATGGGGGGCAGGGGGATCAACAGTCGCTGTAGACTCATATCATTTGTTCTTAGCTACTCAAGTTAAGGAGCATTAATGACATCTGTCCAAGTTGATTTATGCTTCCCTGCATATGGTGCGAAACAAAGGTTCCTTCTGATTACAATCAACACTCAGTAAATTCAATCAAGAAATCAGTGTGGCACATCCATCAATATCAACAATTAACTTCAAAATCAATTGCTTATTAATCCTGAAGATGCAATATATATTGCACCCCAGAGAGATAACACTACAGTCCAATCCTCTAGGGTTGTAATAATCTGCCATCTGCTAAATAAAAATAATTATAAATGAAACAGACTATAGTATACCCAGCACACACTGGAAAATTAGGTCTAAACCACAAAATCCCTGTATTTCTTTACTGAAATGAATTTATCAAGTAAAGACAGAATGGATTCCAAAACCTTCCTACTATCGTAAGAACAGAAGAGGCTTCTACTGATTCAGATGCCCTTCAGACCTTGCATTTCCAACCATTTTCACTGCTTGTTAAAAGAAGAAAGAATCAAGTCAGCTACTGAGCTAGCGAATGCTCGGCCGAGCTTGCTCTGACATGATTCCAATTTGTGGTTACAGGAAGATTAAGCAGTTATAGCCTGACATACACCTGGCCAAATGATCCCTTTGGGCAGAATGCTCTACTGCTATCCTGAACAACACTTTACATAAACCTCTTCATTTCCAAACCACTGTACATCTATCAATTAATATAAACAGCATAGTATAAAGTCATTAAATATTATTCTTTAACATATATAAATCTAAGGCACAAAGAAATCCAGAGAAAATATTTTTAAAAGAAAATCAAAGCAATGAGAACCACTTCTTCAAAGTTTCAGTGTTTCAAAACTTCTGATTTTGAGTTAAGTAACAAAAACAAATTTAAATTTCAGTTCTTTGTCTGATGGTCTTTGTCTAACCCTGAGAAGCAGAGAACATCCTAGTCACATGGCTCAGAGCAGTATTTATTAGCTGCAAAAGGATAAAAACATCCAGCAATCTTGTAAAGTCTAGGTTTGATTTCATACTTGCTACCACTAGTAAGAAAAGAATCAGGACTGCTTTGACGTATGTTCTTCAGATAATACAGCAATATGCATCTTATTTCCCAAGGAGCCATTTTCTAACATAAAATAAATCTGTACTATTTTTCCCTGCGCCTTTGTAAAACTACCATCCAGCAGCATCACCCCCTTTACATTCTACACTTGATGGTACTCCACATACAATTAAGCTTTCATTTCTCCTGTAATGCAACTCTCAGCAAGGTTCATCGTCTCATTTCTCTTAACTCCATCATGATCAGAAAGCCACTCCCTGCTCTATCAGGTTAGAAAGAAATTCCAAGTCTTCAAAAAAGTTCCTGATACTTTAATTTTTAATTAAACTAATGACCTACTGAAGCCAATGAAAGTTTCACCATTACTCTCACACAAAATGCTGCAATTGACAATTACAACTGCCAATAAATTTTCTCTAGACAGCATCACCATCTTTGATTTTTTTGTTCTGTTTAGCTTTAACTTGGTAACCATTAAACCGCATCAGTTGTTAAGCACACGCTCATCGTTCACCGAAAACACACACATTCCACACTGATGCTGCCAAAACTCCTGCTCACTTGAACTAAAAAGCACACGTCATTTCAAGAATGGATATGCAAACTCTTATTCAGCAAAAAAATAAGAACACAAGTTTATATTTGAAATAAGACAACACCTCCGTATTCTGAAAAAGCAAAGACATCTATGGTATAATGAATTTACTTTCAAATGGCTTTTTAAAATCTTCATTATCTACCAACCCTCCTCTTTCATATACCCTACAATTCTTTATATGGCACTATAAAGCTATTTTTAATAACAGGGAGTGGGGGGCTGTTTCATTTTGTTTGCAAGTTCAAAGTAAAGTTCCAGCAAAGCCCAGAAACTCTGCAAGATGAACAGAGCAGTTAATGCAAAGGCCTGTAAGATCTGAGACCATTTTGGAGACTTGGTTGAAAGCGCAGAACAGGATTTTTGATAAAACAGAGTCTCGGTGCAGAAATCCAGATGATCAGGAAGGCTTTGACATGAATAGATGACCAAACTATCGTTGAGTCTGAAACATGAACTAAGACGTGTAACTAACAAATCAAGAAATGAGACTTCCAGTGCTCAGGAAGTAAACAGAATGGAATTAATGGTTTTAATTGTCTGTATTGCTGACCAAAGCCAGCAACTCTATATTCCTTCCAGACATCTCTCCTGGTCAAGTCCAAGGTACGCAAGTACCAGGTTAGCTTAAAACTTCTGTATTTTATACAGAGACAGTTTAAATATTCAACTAAATTATCCTTCCACTATAGCTAACTTTGTTTTAAACAGCAACATCGGTTCCCAAACTTAAAAAGGCCGAGAACATGTGAACACTCTATAGACTCTGTACACCGAATCCACAAATTGAAGTCTCTCCCACTGGCCCAACAGTATACTGACACTTCCCTACAAAACTCCACAAAAAGTATTTCTAAAAGAGTCCCTAAAAATGCCGTTGCCATGCTTCATTATACTAGATTCTGTGAACATACTGGAAGCCGTAAAGTGTAAAAATAGTTACGGAAATTACTCAGCGGATGAACCCTGTATTGAACTCCCTGAAATAGCATAGTTCCTCAAGCATTGTAATAAATACACAGTCAGATTATTGATCCTAAACACAAAGATTAAATACTAGAGAAAAAATACTTCTAAGTGATGCATACTTGGATAAGAATGTGTTCTAAGTTTAAAATATTGCTCTGTCTTGTATCTATGGAAATCAATAGATAACAGCATTGATACAGGCATCCGTCACTCTTATGCTCATCAAGTAGGATTTCAGAAGGGTCCATTCAGATTAATAAATTTTCACAGTAGGCTACAAATAAAATCGTTACTTCCTGCTCAAAATGCCTCAGAGTAGCTCCACACTGACAACCATAATGCATACGGAATAAGGCCACAAAATTGCTATTTAGCAATTCTCAGTTCCTAGGCATAGTAACAATGAATAGAAAAACAGGGGCACCCTCCAGAGGAGGAGGAATTGTACGCAATTATGCCTCAGATGAGAAATGTAGAACAGTTAGTGCAGTTTATTAGATCCTATTTTAATCTCTCACACCATGAAACACAAGATGATGGTAAAAGAATCCAATAGTAACTGCCACAACACCATGCTGATTTTCATTAAATTTGTTGAAAGGGGACTCAGCATGGAATTATGAAACGGCTTTCAAAGGCAAATGACTAAAATGGCTCCTCTATTTATAGCCATCATTCTCAATCACTTTTTTTTTTTATATATAGTGACACCTGCTAGTTCCTGCCATAGTTAAGGTTCTGTCAGCCTTTCCTCAAAAACCCAACTTTTTCAGAGTCTTCTACCTTGGTGATAAAAGAAACCATCTTCCTTTAAAACTGGAAGTAAAGCTACTTGTAAATGGTTTTAAGAAAATAAAAATAAAGCTGGCAAGTAAGCTAACTGCCACCTGATTACATCTAAAGATCGAAAGCGATCACCAGTCCTTACAGGTTTCAAACTGATTTTTGCATTTTAATGACCCAAATACAAACTTGGTTTTTCAATAACAAGTTTATAGAACAACAGCTGATACATAAGCTGGATATATCCTTCATTATACATATACACACATATTTGTAATAGAAATATATTTATATAGACATAGCAGCATTCTGTGCTTCTTGAATTATAAATTTATAAAGAAAAAAGGTGATTATTTTTCAGTGAACTTATTGCTAACAAAAAATCTAGGCACAAAAACCTCAGTGCACACGCATCTAAGCGATAGGGAAGGTGCCTGTGATACCGGCACTATACGCAAAAGGAAGTAAGTACTGCTGTGATAACACATCAAAAAAAAAAAATCTTAGTGACAAGCGAAAGCATCACAGCACCATGTACACTCTACTGTCATAGCTTCTGTAATGTGAAAATAGTTTTGAAAATACACAGTATTTCAGAATTACCCAAAGTTTAGTAACTAGCTTTCTATAGCCATATAGCAAATCTCATCCTCTTATGAAGACGTACAGTTGCCATTTACCTCATTCAAGGCATTCTTGACATACTTTAAAATAACAAGTTTTTTATTTAGCTTTTAGGCTCCAAAGAATTCAGCCAAATTATCAGTGTTTTATTGCCTTTTCTCATCATCCACACACTCAAATTGTGTCCTCACCACACTAAAATGGTCCTACTTGAGATGTTTAAGATTTGGTCTGTGCTAGCAAAGAAAAATTGACCTATCAGCTTGCACAACATATCAGCCTGAGCTACTTCAGACCTTGAGATACATCACATTATAAAGGAAAGAAGTCCCTACAAAGGGAAGAAAAAACATGCAAGGAGACCCCTTCTTTTAACAAGAAGGCTGTTTAAGCTCCAAAATCTCTGAGATCATCAAAAACCTGGCAGAGGAAAGAAGTATCTTGAGAGCAGACAGCTGCAAATCCTTTTCAGAACATGAAAGCATCCAAACACTGATTCTATTCCAAAACAAGCAATTTCTCTCATAATTTTATGATAAAAACCTACCTGAATACTCAGTATTATTCATCTAATCTGCTGAAACGCATTTTAGCACTTTTTTGTCAATTAAAAACACCCCACAATTTTGCATGATGAACCGTTCATCAGATTTTAATTGCTCCCAGCCAGGAGCAGCCATTTTGACCTTCTACTCCCAACAGTCTCATCAGGCAATTAACTGAACCTCACCAAAGTAAAACTCTGCACATGCCGTATCTAGCCAATCCTTTTTATCACTACTCATTGCCCCTCCTTTTTTCTTGTTATTCCAACTTCTATAAACCCATTTGAGCATGCGTATAACTTCACTCATTTTAGAAACTGCTGTTTTCTTCAAGGTACAAACATAATTTAAAAAATAAGTAACAGCAGCCCAGAAAAAAAAAAAAGTTAAAATCTTTGCAAGCCCTTGTTGCAAAGTAATTGATAAACAGAAGCTTTCCAAATTCCGCTTGTAAGAGCACGGTTTTACAGTAAGTTTCAGAAGACACATTGCTTAGAAGCTTTTTGAAAATAATTCAAGATTAGGCCTACTTGTACACTTCATTACAGCATGCAGTAACATGGGAGAATTAATAAGTAACAGATTTCCCTCAAGACATAACTTGCAAACAACAAACAAATTTGCATAGGCTTGTGAAAATACTAGTGAGATTTGCATCTGCAGAAGATAATGGGAATACATCAACTTATCCCCACTATGTGTGAGACCCAGATCATCTAAAAATATATACATAAGAATAAATTGATTAAATTGGACATACTATATGCAGCCACCTGGAACATGTATAGTTCTTGGATATAGTCTTTTGAATTAACAGAGCATGCTCTCCCAGAAAAAAGGTATTCAAGAGTTTCCTTATCATTCACTTGTCTGAGCATAAGAATGAGCATGAAAAAGGAATAGACATTTTCCTGCCACAATATTTTAATATATAATTGTCACTTTCTTACATATCAAAATAAGTTCATACTCAGCCCACAAATTGAAATTGGAAGTCAAGAAATGGATTTTGTCACCAAATAATGTTAGCAGCCACGTTAATATGGTAGATGGAAATCCTTTTGTACAGAAAGATTCATATTCTCTGTGTACATGTATCCATACATTTAAAAGTAATTAAAAGCTATATCAAGAAATTTTTTATTCTCTTCTTACCTTTTTCCACATCTCAGATTTTAGCATATATTGGCCAAATATATATCGACCATTGTTAGAAGCACAGAATCATAGGACAGTTTTTGTTTGGAAGGGACCTTTTAAACTCCCCTGCAATGTGCAGGGACATCTTCAACTACATCAGGTTGCCCACCCAACCTGACCCTGAATGTTTCTAGGGATGGGGCATCTTCCACCTCTCTGGGTAACCTGTGCTAATGTTTCACCACACTCATCGTAAAAAATTTCTCCCTTATTTCTAGCCCAAAACTCCCCTCTTTTAGTTTAAAACCACCACCCCTTGTCCTGTCACAACAGGCTCTGCTAAAAAGACTGGCTCCATCTTTCTTAGAAGCGCCCTTTGAGTACTGAAAGGCCTCAGTAATACCTCCCTGAAGCCTTCTCTTCTCCACACTGAACAACCATCTCAGCCTTTCTTCTTAGGAGAGGTGTTCCATCCCTCTGATAATTTCTGTGGCCCTCCTCTAAACCTGCTCCAGCAGGTCCATGTCTTTCTTGTTGCGCTCAGGACTCCAGAGCTGGACACAGTACTCCAGGTGGGATCTCACCAGGGCAGAGTAGAGGGGGAGAATCACCTACCTTTACCTGCTGATTGCACTTCTTTTGATGCAACCCAGGATACGGTTGGCTTTCTGGGTTGTGAGTGAACATTGCCAGTTCACGTCCACCTTCTCATCTACCAATTCCTCCAACTCCTTCTCCACAGGACTGCTCTCCATTCCTTCATCCCCCAGCCTGTATTGATACTGAGGACTACCCCAGCCCAGGTGCGAGATCTTGCACTCGGCCTCATGAACCTCATGAGGTTCACATGGGTCCAGTTCAGGTGCTTCAGCACGACACTGAACTAATCAGACTGGCCCAGGTGTTCACACATAGGTTGAGTGGAAGGCATTAGGCTTTTAAATGATACAAACAGAGGCAGAAAGCATACGACATGGTTTTAGAGCTTTTACATTAATGAATATTTGGCTAAGGTTTTGCTTTCAAAGATTCTCCCTCCTGTTTCTTTTAAATCTGTTTAAATGTTAAAAACAAAACTGTGGAAGTAAAGTTGCTGTGGTTGAGGGATATGATACAGAAATATCTTACCTCTTCCTAAACTACCTGATCTAACCAAAAGAAAAGCCAGTTAAGAGCAAAAGCATTTCTTCAGTTTCTTTCTTCACTTTGCTTACTCCAAGTGGTATAACTGTAGTATACTGTGTGTTGATAGCATGAATTTGTTCTAAATCTTGGCTCTATATACGTTATCTTGATAGCAAGCAATTAGAGTTAGAGCAAGTTGCTCACCATTTATTATGTTTTCTGAAATTCTTTCTTTGTGCTAACAAAATGCACAAATTATCCATAAACTAATTCCAGAATACGCATTAATTACAGAATTGTGTAACTCAGTGACATCTCCAAATATGAGATTATGCAGAAGTGGGCACTGTATGGATCTTTTTCTGTGAATAATGCCAGCACATCAAAGCAAAAATTCAGAAACCCCAAGAATCTGTCATTATTACCAGCGTTGTCTAAGGATAAACAAATGAAAACACATTAAAGATAATGTTTTAGGCAAATTACCTCATTTTCTTCCAACTGAATTGCTCAATATTCTGTATTAAATATAGGCAGTATCTGCAAACCCAGAAATACCTTCCCAGTTAGCTTTCAAAGATGCAACAATGAGCCTGTGCTGAGTGGAAATCTTCATAGAATTGTAAGATGCCTACCTGAGAAAGAATGCAAATTCTTGTTGCCACATACAGAGTTTCAAGACTTTTCCCTATTAAAAATATCTTTAACATTTTATGAATCAGAGTTATCATGAGCTTTGCATTTAAATGTGTGTAAATGGCAATTAATAGCAGGCAACTGCTGAGTTTAAATTGATTACTGTGTCTCATTTTGTGATAGTCTCGAATTTATCTGTATAAGAACATAAGTTCTGTAAAAAATAAATTGACTTTCTAAACAGCAAGATGTGAGGAACTTAAGCAGCTGGATGCTAGAGGCACATGCCAAAATCTCAATGCTATAAATGTTACAGCAGATTTTTGTCACAAGGACTGGCATGTGTTTAAGTATAGAAACAGATCATTATTTTTCACTTCCTTTTCATGCACTGATGTTCAGATCAAAAGGTTCTTTGTAAAGACATAGAAAGCAAAATCAGATTACAGTGAAAATTTTGTCCAGAATGAAAAATATCATGCCTGAACATCTTGAAAACCACTGAAAAAGGGGTTATGTAGTCAATTACTAATTTTTCATCATAGATCATCCGAAATGAATTACCCCAGTTCTCACAGCTACTTTATTTAGAGACACGTGGGTGCTTCTTCTCACTCTACTTCCCTCATTAGCAATGAAAGATGGAAAGACTAAAATAAATAATACCTTTTACTGCAGCTTTCACTTGATTCTCTCACAATTGATTAGTATGCGCCAAAATCAGTAATTACTGGAAAAATCTCCTCTAGATAAGCAGCAGAGAAAAAGGTTCATAAAGAAAAAAAAATTCTTTCTTGTTCCATGACAACAACGTAGTCCAGATGCCTTGTAACTACTTGGAAACCAGGAATGAGAACCTCTTCCTGTTTTTATCTTAATATCAAGATACAACACATACGCACGGTAGCCATGAAGGAACATTTCTTCCATATAGTCCTCAATGAGTCCATATCGCCAGGAACTGGCTACTCATACTGGTATGAATAAAAGATGGTTTAGACCTAAGAGTTGACAGACTCTTGCTCACTGAAGTGACCATAAAACAGGTTACTTTTTAGTGTTGTTATTCCGATAATGATAATTGCTTTCTTATTTTCTCAGGTACATAATTAGATTGCAACCAATTATTATTATTATTACTGTGTTTTTTCAGTTTTTGCTAAGCTAGGAAACTTTTCTTCCCTTCTCATTTTCTCACTTTGCTGAGGTATGCAGTAGTACAGATACATCTCAAAACCCATTTATTCACTCTT
>NW_010411091.1:21556-28320 GCF_000710305.1 Buceros rhinoceros silvestris | reverse complement strand
CTCTTTCCCAAGCACACAAATTGTATCGATGTCACGGTAAGGCCAGGTTCTGTACTTACAGAAGATATAGCAGTATTTAATCCAAAAGCCTGGGAGGTTCTACGTGATTTGTGCTTCTGACAAAGCGTTAGTTAACAGCATTCTAACAGCATCTAGTGTTTCTATACTGTTTTTATACATACAAGAATTATTGGCCAGTTGAAAGCTGATGCATCACTTTATTAAGAATTTGTTGTCAAGCAAATCAAGGAACAAAATTTCTGACTTCGGTGCAGTGATTTTATCAGCTGATGTATTTCAATTAATCAACATAACACAAAACATTTTATGTTACTAAACTTAACCTTTAAACAGCAGATATGTATGAGAATCATGAAGCTGGCATTCACGGCTGGCCATCTACACAGCAGATTATCTTTTTGCGGTCTGGTCTGTAAAGACATCAAAAGGCTTTTGGGACACTCTTGTTGCAATGTGTTGGTTTTGCTAAAGTATATTTGTTACTAGGAGAACACAGAGGCTGCAAAAAAATCATGTTTAAATAACATTTGTCCCCTCGACTATAAAAACCCCACTCCAAATCTAACAAGTTAACTTCTACAACTCAGAATTCAACTCATAAAACAGAATTAAACTTAAATACAAATGAAAATTGTGAATTACCTTGGGCATGAATTAATATTTCATAGAAATAGTCAAATCCAGAGTTCACCTTTTTTTTAATCCTCAATGCATATAAAACCTGCATTTTTGTAGAAGACCATTTCCAAAGTAAGACAGAAGACAAAAAATACAAAAGATAGACAGTTGGGTTTTATTATAAAGATAACATATATAAAAATGAAACCATCAGTACGGATTACCGACATTCTTTGTGCATGAAACACTGACTACCTGAGAAAACACGTTGGTTTTGTATAACAGGGTTAACACACTCTATTTCCCAAAAGCTAACAGAACAATGATTTTTCAAAAACTAAGTTTGGGGTTTTAGACAGTATCTAAATACGATCATAGTAGCTACATTAAAAGTGCTACTTCCCAAAAACATAGTTTACTACAATATGACAAAAATAATTTTAAAGCATTTAGAGGCTCACAGATCTCCATTGACATATGGTATCACAGCATTAGATGAGCATAAAATAATAGTTACCTATTGTAAAGTTAATGGAGTAATTTATCTCTTAAAATGAATTTTAAAATCCTGCATGAAATCATGCAAAATTTTCCAGGTGCTAAATACCTTAGTAAGCAGAAACCCTCACACTTACATACCATGTGTTTTCCAAGCACTGTAGTCTCAAGAAATTACCAGTTTCATAAATGCCAGACAATGGAAATTTTTATTAACCCTGCTCAAAAAAACTTTAATCCCCAAACAGCCAGTTTAAATGTCATTTCAATGGGACTGCTTTTCTTGAAGAGGGCAGGAATATAGCTTTAATACAAAATAACAGAGGTAGAGTAGATTACAAAGTGGCATATGCACTCCTGTAACTGAAAACTAATACTCAGTGAACTAGGACACTCCCCAAAGCATAATCCCCAAAGCCTTGCTCTCAAGTGGAAAGTGATAGTTAAGAACAGTGGAAGAAAGAAAAAGAAAAATTAACCTACATATATAATGCAGCCTGAAAGGTAGATGTTTCTTTCCTGGAATATATGTCTTTTTCGACCAGATCATAGGGAAGAAAAACTAAGGAAGATGTCTGGAAGGGATGGCCTCTTTTCCACTTGACAAAGATGCTGTTCTGCAGTGCCCCCTGCGTGTTTTGCTAGTAAACACGTAGAGTTTAGCACATTATGATGCAGTTCAGTTTTAGTTCTGTCTTCACACTGAACACATGCGCTGTTACAGATCCAGGGTAATACTTCAGTTAGGGAGTGTCTTTTCTATTCTGGCTCTACCAGCAGCTGCTCCAGCTGCAGATATTTGTATTAAAATGTTCTGAGTGAAGAACCTCCAAGGAAATTTTTGTCATCTGTTGGTCCTAAGCTGCTGCCCATCTTTAACTTTGTTTTCATTAACTAACAGGTATTTAATTCAGCATCTCTACTTTCTCTTTATGTGTGATCATCAGAGGAGATCAGGTGACTGTTTTTGCATAGCAGACTCTTCTCTGGGTTCCCTAATTTCTTTTTGGCACAAACAAAAGTGGCTCTGGACCAGGGAGAAAAAGCATTCCTTCGCATATTCCAGAAACAAGCAGACTACCATACCACATGTAGGGTCTGACACCTCCACTATTTGTCCTCAACACAATATAATCTTCATTATGCTAGACCCATTTCAACTACAAATAAGCGAGATGCCTGCAAATAATTTTTCTTAGCTACTGTGCCCACTTTCCTCCTGACAGTCACCTTTCAGACATCAGTTCTTACTACTAAACTGGCTGGTCATGAGTATGCACACAGTAAATAACAAATAATTATAAAAAAAATAAGCAAATATTTACTTCTGTGTATTGATTTTGAAATGTGCATCATAACTGTCATTTTCAAACCAGTACTCATAAATTTATGGGGTTTATTTTCTTATCTTAGGCTAAAATGTTTTGTTGCGTCTTTTCCAATTAAAAATTGTGGTGTAAAAACCAGAAACAGTCTAAGTAAGGATTCAATATAACACTAAGAAAATGCTTAAACAGAAGCAAAAGATGGGAAACTTCTTACTACCAAGTATAACCACTTTATTTTTTCATAGTATAACTGAATACTTTAAGCAATAAAAACATCCATAACCTACTTGAAGACAGAGACGTCGTACAAAAGACTGAGTTCGAATGTCTGTATTGTAGGTTTACAATCGCTGTTAAAATTTTTGGTCTGCAACCCAGAACACCACAAAATAACGCAGCACATCTTAGCTCTTCAGTTAACTGGGGCACATGGTGCATGCTAGTTTTACCATGGCTCCAGAGGGGTTCTATTAATGATTCAGTAGGAAAGCTATAATTCTGACAGGACACTAAAAACTACTTAGCCTTTAAACGGAAAGCACTTAACTGCTTAAACAAGATATGCTTACAAAGAGAAAGGAGCTAGAAGCAACCCAGTCACTAAATCACTCCAAATGCTACAGATTTTCTATTCTCCTTGGTTTTAACACTTCAGCTTTTCACGTGCATTCACAACTTGAAAATGAAATAAAGTTCAAGTTACGGTACAGTTATTTTAAGTAAATCAAGGATTCCACTAACATAAAAAACTAACAACACTAAAACACCTTAGTGTTCTCAGAATCGTATTTACTCCCATTTTGCACATTTACATTTCACAATCAGAATGGTTAAAATCTTCCCATATTGGCACAGGAAAAAACACTTTAAAACACAGTGCTTGGCATTCTATTTTTCCATTAGTAACAGAGCTGAAATTCCAAATAACAGAGAAATCAACAATCTTTTACATTCCGTCTATATTATCTATCATTATTAACACCATTCCTACACTTGCCTTCTTTCGGATTCATGATTAAATATGATCCTAATTGCTACTAAAATCATGTAGCCTTTCATTTTTTTCATCACTTGCCTCCTTCCTGTTTTTCAGTAAATCAAATCATTTTTTTTTCCTGATTTCTTTTTCTCCAATCTCATTTCATCCCTTTCATCCCATCGTTTCTCCCCCTCTGTCTTTCTAAGGCTGAGTCCTATATTAAACTGTTCTAGATGTCTAGAATTTTTCCTCACTAGAGACTCTACTCTTTCTATTTTAAAACCCTTTATCAGCCTTTGCTTTGTTTTCGACAAGTTCTTCTAACACTTTTTTTATTTTATCCCTTATTTATTTGCAAGAACAAGAATTTAGCATGCTTCTTTACTTAATGAAGGTCTCCAAAATCAGAGTTCTGCAAATTATGTTCTGCATTTTTATAGAATTCAACTCCATTAGTAATTCAGAGAGTATCCTCTAGAGCACTTCTGTTAGTACTGTTCCTTAATTCAAATTGTGCTGCTTGCTCCATAAAGTGATATCTAGAATATTATTCTTCCACATTAATAAAAAATGTATTGACAGTATTTTCAAATACAAATTACACTTCTATTATATCATATACTGTCATAACTAAAGTCATCTTGTTAGTTTTTCTGACTAAAGGAGTTCTAAGATAAAGTCAATCAAAAACAATGAAAAAACCAACAACTGGTTTTAATATGCTAAAGAAATCTTACTAGAGGATTGCTCAAAAGGAGAATACAAAGTTTCAAGACATTTCTAATCAGCTGGGATCCCTATTTCAATTATCTGGATTTCTAGATGGCTCTCTCTGGAAAAAATCTCAGCATTAAAAAAGCTTTATTAGAACCGTTGCATGTGTTTGATAGTCATCAGTCTTAGCCATACCCCTCACAGTTAGGTAACTCAGACGTTTATTTCACAGTTCCCTGAAGGCAGACTTCCAGCTGCGTGGGATGCAACACTTGAGTATATTAAGATAAAGTTTTCAGTGTTAATGAAAATATAAAATTATCATCAAAATAAGAACAGGTACATACAAATACCAAGACATGCAACGCAAGACATTTAATTTCAAGGGACAATACAATATGAAGCACTTTCTATCGTTCAGTTTACAGGGCCTTCTAACAGTAAAGAATTAAGAAAATACTTTTAAATTAGGTACTACAACTCGTAAATGCTTTTAGCATAACACATATATAGAATGTCATTACTAAATTCTGAGTTCGGGGGTTTTTTCCATTTATAGTAAGCTTTAGACTATCAAGGACAGAGAAGGACAATTTGGTTTGGGGTTGGTTTTTTTTCTTCCCTTTTCTATTTCGTAGAAAACAAATCATAGAGCAAATTGTAAAAGATGAGAGAAGCATATACCCTACCTCCCAAAAACATTACTATCTCCTAAAGCATCATCTATAAATAAAACATTAAAAAAATTTATATAACTATCTTCAGACTACTAATACATCTTCATATTGTGTTACGTAGACTTGACAGACATTTAGACATGTAAAGAATAAAATGTATCCATGCCTTTGAAACAAAAATAACTTTATGGATTTAAACATTTTCACACTTTCCAAAGGATTTTACTTTTTTATTATTATTATTATTAGTTAAAATTGCTGGGATAAATCTCAGTACATTTCAGGTGCACGGCAACTGAAAGATTAGGTAAAGGACAGAATCAGGGATAGGCTATACTGGTGTATTCGCAGCCACAAAAGACTACATTTAATTAAGTCCTCTTTAGGAGTACTGCATACCTCGAACAGCTTAATGGCAGTCTACCAGCAGTTTACATTTTACAGCTCTATAGCGGATTAAACCTGCCAACCTCAGCTTATTTTATACTTCATACTTCACAGAAACTTTCTTCTTATCCACGGTAGATTTTAGTAACTGGATTAATTTTTAGTTTGCTGGAAGCATTGTGAAGCTTTCTAAATAGCTCCAAAATAGACAAAGATTAAAAGCAGGCATGTCTCCATAGACACAGGTGCGATGCACCAAACCATCACAAATCCATTCTCTTTCTACAGGTTATCTCCAGTTATGAGCTAAACTATAATTATCCAACTTGCCCTGTAAGCTAGTGGGTGCGAGTATGCCCATGTCATATCCAGGAAGGGTGTGATTTGGTTTCAGAAGGCAATATGATTCCTGAAAAATTCACAGCTGAGGAAACTTAGAGGGTTGGCAAAGAATAGCATGCAAATTCTTAAGTTCTATATAAAAGAGCCCCTCAATGTGCCTCACTTTATGAGTAATCCCATTCATTTCAGCTTAGCATTCTGTTGGGGCCACAAAATCCATATGAAGAGCTCCTTTTACTGGAGCAGTTCATTTAAAGTGGAGAAATGAGGTGAGTTTCAGTTATAAAAGCCCTTCTTAATGCATCCATCCTGGAAAAATATTTCTTTAAACATCGCTTGAAGAAGAGTTCAAGCTCCCAAAACCTTTTGTTCCCCCTCTCATATCTCCTCATGCACATAGGTACACTGTATCTGTTGTGCTAACAAAAATAATTTTCCTCTTCCTACAAACATGGCCTCCTGTATAATCTTAGACAAATACAACTACCACAATGCAGATACTACTTGCTGAGTGAAGATCCTGCAGCACAAATCTCCATAGCTGTTATAAAACTCATCCACACAATTTACATTATTTGGCTGAAAACAAGAAATAACACTTCCATGCGTCATCCTCAAAGGCTATCAGCCTATACAGGGTTAAATATTTTCATAATATATAAAAATACGTAGGACATAACTTAATTTTTTTTAAAAAACAAAAACATGAGAATCATGTTTGAAGTAGATACTGTGCTGAATTAAAAAGGACATTTAGAGATTATCTTGATATATCACAAAGCAATTTTGCATTATACTATTTTAAGTACATTTGGCATTATTTGCTCCACTGATCCTTCAAAAGAGCAAGAATAATCTCTTATTAATTTCTTTTTGTATATGCAAACTAATAACAACAGGGTGAAATAATGTTCTGAACTATTATTGCTCATTCTCCATGTATCCATTCCCCAACAAAATAATGTAATAAAGAATAATTTTTCAAGGAGGAGAACTAACATGCATACTTACTTAAAACTGTTATTATTATAGTGTTTATTTACTTACTGACATTGGGTTTAATATGTGATTTTATTCAAAAATATTATTGTGCAAAACTGAACTTCATTATATGGATCTGATATACTATGAGGTGCCAGTAATACCAACAAAATTACCCATGCATATGGCCAGACGTGGTGAGTTTGACCTTGGCTGGAC
>NW_010411091.1:21127-21487 GCF_000710305.1 Buceros rhinoceros silvestris | reverse complement strand
ATTTTGCCCTGGGCTGGACACCAGGCCCCCACAAAGCCACTCCATCGCTCCCCCCTCCTCACGTGGACAGAGGACAGAAAACATAACAAAAGACTCATGAGTCGAGATAAGGACAGGGAGATCACTCAGCAATTACCATCCCAGGCAAATTAGTCTTGACTTGCGGAAATTGAGTTTATTTATTGTCAATTAAATTAGAGTAGGGTAATAAGAAAAAAAAAAAACAACAGATCTAAAAGACACCTTCCTGCCACCCCTCCCTTCTTCCCCAGCTTAACTTCACTCCCAATTTCTCTGTCTCCTCACTGAGCAGCGCAGGGGGACAAGGAATGGGAGTTGAGTCAGTTCATCACAGGTTGT
>NW_010411091.1:14899-21011 GCF_000710305.1 Buceros rhinoceros silvestris | reverse complement strand
TTTCCCTGCCCCAGCATGGGGTCCCTCTCATAGAAGACAGTCCTCCACAAACTCCTCCAGTGTGGGTCCTTCCCATGGGCTTGCAGTTCTTCACAAACTGTTCCAGTGTGGGTCTTCTCTGTGTGTCTTTCCACGGGGTGCAGCCCTTCAGGAATGGACTGCTCTAGCATGGATTCCTCATGGGGTCACAAGTCCTGCCAGCAAACCTGCTCCAGTGTGGGCTCCTCTCTCCAAAGGGTCACAGCATCCTTTGGGCATCCACCTGTTCTGGTGTGGGCCCCTCCATGGGCTGCAAGTGGATATCTGCTCCACCATGGCTTCTATGGGCTGCGGGGGGACAGCCTGTCTCACCATGGTTTTCACCACAGGCTGCAGGGGAATCTCTGCTCCAGTGCCTAGAGAACCTTCTTCCCCTCCTTCTTCACTGACCTTGGTGTCTGCAGAGTTGTTTCTCTCATATATCCTCACTCGTCACTCTGGTTGCTGGTATGCAGCCACTTTATCCCATTCTTAAATGTGTTATCACAGAAGCCTGACTTTAGTGTCTGAGGGCTGTTTCAATAGTCTCACTCCTCTCTCACCTGGCTGCAGTTCCTGTTTGTGCAGCAATGTTTTTCCCCCTTCTTAAATATGTTAGCACTGAAGCACTACCACCGTTACAGACTGGCTTGGCCTTGGCCAGCAGCGGGTCCATCTTGGAACTGGCTGGCATTGGCTCTGTTGGGCAGGAAGGAGACTTCTAATAGCTTCTCACAGAAGCCACCTCTGTAGCACTCTGCTACCAAAACCTTGCCAGACAAACCCAGTACATTTATTTTTAAGCAGCTTTTCGAAATATAAAGACAAGTAAGCTGTCTGCTGATTCTGTTTCTCACTTTCACAATAACAATCAAAATCTCAAAACAGAAATCTGTTTTCTTCTTGGAAAACACTTGCATAAAAATACACAGTTTTCATAATTAATAAGATGTAAATATTGACATATTTTAAGAAAAAAATCAATACTGTTGCAGCTAGAGCATGCATCTGGACTCCAACTTATACTTGATTCAAATTACTAGAGCTGTCTTTATTTTCTGACCAAAATTTCACTACTCCTATTTATTAGAATAATTAGGCAAATAATCTCACAATAGCTAGCAGGTAGACATCCTTTCAGACAACAGGCAGCTGAGAGATCCAGAAGCTTCCATTTCCCCAAGACAGCCTACTCTGCCCCGCTGGTTTCAGGTGAGTAACAGTTGAGCCCCACAGCACCAGAACTAGTAGCTCTTGCCCATGAAACCTTCCCTAGAAACTTGAGAGTTTCCTATGACCTACACATTTACAACTCATCCAAGTCTCCATTTCTTCCTTCAGATATACCAACAGATTCTTATGATTCCTCACTCGTAATGTACCCACTATTGCCTTTTCACATTTGCTATCCAGAGCTGCTGATAGGACACAATGTAAAGGTGCTTAATGTATTTTAATAACCTAGGACAGGAGAATAACTTTTAAGTGTTAGAAACAAAGACAATCCCATACTGAGAGGACGCTAAGGCAATCTGTAGAGATTAAACGGAGAGAGATGAAAAGACCGCATGGAATGGAAGCCAATAACATGCTTTGTTAATAGATCAGAATGTGCAACTACACAAGTGCAACGCGCATTCTAAATACATTGTAATTGTTAGGAAAAGGATCTTATGACTGCACTGTTCTAGAAACATGATCAGTGTGCAACAGTGGTAAAAAAAATCAATATTAAGAAAATGGGGGGAAAGTATTTTTAAGAGTACTTTGCAGTTTCATGCATTTTGCAAGATGTTATTCTCACAGTTAACATTGTGCAGACAACATAAAAATAAATGTTGGACTTTTTCCAAGAATAATTGTTTAGCTCAGCTGAGCTAAGACACAAGAATTTGGCCCCACCAAGCCTTTTTCATTCAATAATTTAAAAAAAATAGAGGAATTACAGTCATCTGGCAAGTTTTTTTACCATGACAACTGTTCTTTCTGTTGTTGAGAAGACAGATACTGGTTTCCGAGCTTTTTCAGTATTTTCTTTGACATGAAAATTCTAGAGCACAGAGAAATGCTAGTGATTTTTAAATAGCTCATTTAAAACTGCCTTTTATATTTTTAATTCATATGAATCATGTTAACATTAGAACTAATGATGAAGTTAATCTTCGAGCATACTGCTGGTTTCACATACTCTCTAGGTATCACACAAGTTTATATTTTAAAATGAAATGCAAATGTTACGTCAATAAAACATTAAATAATAAAATTCTTGAAAATTAAACAACCACAGTTATAATAACAGCAACATAGTCATAGTTCTCAATTTGCACATTATATAGAGAATATTTATGTAATAGCTGCAAAAGAAAACACCTGCTACAAGAATCACAAAAGGTCATAAACAATGAAGTCAAAAACCCTCCAAATTTCATTCTAACATTGTAACATTTGTAGCTTCGCTCTTATTTATTGTTATAATAACAATACAAGAATAATTTATTTGCCTTTCTGTGAAGGAATACAGAAAACACGTCTGGCAGGTTATAATATGCATCTATCCTCCTTTGTAGCAATGTATAACGTAAGGATTTTAAAACATGTACTGAGACAGTCATTTCTACTGCATCTAACATCAGAAGTGCATTTGATTCCAGTTTCCTGCATCTAATTCAAAGAAAACACACAAGAACATGTCTAAATCTCAGTGATTTAAACTCTATTTGCGTTATTCTAATGCAAGGCTCAAACTCCAAAAGGAAAATTGCTGAAGATGCATTGAGATGCAGCAATCACCATTATTCAGCAAAGGAAGCTGGCAGACACTCGATTGTACATAGGTCCTTCAATCTCAACTTCACTGCTAAGTGAATAGGAGCTTAACTGAACCGGGCAATTTCCTGAATGAGGGTGTTAATGCACTTTTAACTGTCTGCCTTTAGATCTGCGTGACAATAGTAGTAATACTGCAGGGCTTCCAAAACCCAGCACCACACAGACAGAATCTGTCACAAGATCTGGTATACGACAGAAAAGGCTTTTCCTAAAAACAAAACCAAACAAAAACAAGGGAAAAGGGGAAAAAAAGGACAAAAAGAAGCCCTAGGATCAGAAGACAAGTCTAAGCAATTGGCTAGAGTCATGTGCCTACAAACTCAGTAGACTAGAACCCATGACGTCGCAGAGAGAAGAAGTAGTACCCCGGTATCCTGAGATATCTTGTGAAAAATAATTTTAAATTTTGAAATATTTGTAAAACATTGAATAATATTTCCCAGTACTGAAATTTTTAAATGTTAATTGCATTCTTTTTCACTCTTTGGCATATTTTTGGCTTAAAGAGCTTTTTACATTAAAGCTCACAACTTCTTAGCAGTCTGCTTCAATCAACCAGTTTAACCTGATATCTATGTCTATGCCCACTTTCGTTACACATGTTCGTTCTGTTGTCCTGAAAAGCTAAGTAAAAAATCTTCAAAATGAAGACAGCAATCATCAATCTTTGCTAGCAGCTGGTTTTATTATATAGGCCTGCAAACATGAACTACCTTCAGCGTGCTGTTCTGCTCTTTGTTAAACAAGTGTCAACTCTAAATAGATCTACAATTAGCTGCTGTGATAATGGAAGTGAGTAGTTTAGTTTTGCTGATTAAAACCTGGGGGATATAATATATTTGCTAACAAAGAATCTGAGAGAGAATGAATGGTAGAACACCTTAACCACTTTTCACCTAAAAAGGACTTAAATGCTAATCATGAAACTGTGCTGGAAAGGGAAGTAAACTTTGTTATGGCTCTTTTTTTAACTTTATCACAAGAACAAAAAATACAGCCTAACAAAGTGGACTCTTTTAGCTGCTAGATCGAGAGATCAATACTCCAACAGGGGATATTTTGCTACTTATGCAAACATATGAAAGCTAGTAAGAAATTAAGCTGCAGCACCACAGAGAGCTAAATTACTAATACAAAGAACAACTCATTCAAGAAATGCCTACACTGTGGGATACATGTGTTTCTACACTTTGGGGTCAAAGCACATTCCTTACCTGCACACTGATTGATTCCTCATCCTCATGTGACTGGGCACAAACCATTAAGCCCTTTTTTGTGGATAGGAAAAGTAGGTATGAAAGGGAACAGTGGTCATAGTTTTAATGATCAGAGAATGAGAATCCCCTCACACATCAGCAGTATAGCAAAATTTAGACCCTAAACAACATACAATTTACCTATTGCCTAAGTATGGCAAATGGAAAGGGATAAAACTCCAAGCTACAGATTTATTCTATTTATAGCAGCTTAATCTTTGTAGAAAACAGATCTTTATGTAGAATACTAAGACAAAAATTTGTGGTAGTTTCCGGGCTCTTCTTCCTGCTAAAGAGGGTACAGGGGGTTAAAGTTGTATGATAATCTAGGCTTTTAAAAATAGTTAATTATCCAGTTACTACTATCTTTATCTTACCTTTCTAACTCATCCACTTTCTAATCACATTTCCTACATTTCAGCATTTTACTATGTCTTTGTACTCTATACTTTAATTAAATTTAAGTATTCAAATAGCAGCAATAATGAATGAGCATGAGTCTCTTAGAGTGTAGAGCAGAAGGAACCACCTTGTCTAAAAATTGTAAGTATGTCACCAAGCAAGCCACTGTGTATTTCATTATTTACAAATATAATCACAAAACTACAATTCAGTTTTACCTATTAAAATTTCCCAGTTTGTGGTTTGACTCCCTTGTTTGAACACTTTACAGCAAAACTAATTTTTAATGGGAAGCTCTAAAGCTTTGTCACACTTTCCTCCACAGTTCAAAGCACTCAAATGAGGTATCGTGTTTCATAGTACAGACAGAAATATACTACACAATTTTACATGAACCAAGACAGTAACTTGGAAATTTCTGCTCCTGCAAGATTTGTATTAAAGACTACATATAACTTGCATGAAGCTGTTTTGCTTTGGGGAAAACAAGACCAGAACTTGTGAAACATGGTAATCCTGCAGAAGAGCACTGCTTGTTTCGTTTGAATATAAATGTAACAAAATAAATTAATGTAAATCTCTAGACTTGAATGTCAAATAAAGGGACAATTTTTCTAACTACAACTGTGCTACATGATAATACAAATTCCTGCAATACCAAATTCATAGGAAAAAAATGTGCAGCACATATAGAATAAATTAACCCAAAATTATTTCTCATTTGACAACCGGTGTCTGTCTTGCACATTGACAAGGTACTGGCACATGCAGAGGTTTCTAAAACATTGCTGTTATCATCACTATTTTTTTAGTCTACAGAAGAGAGACCATAATCACAGGTGCTTCATCTCATACAAAAGGGACAGTAAATTCTATTTAAGCACAATTTTAAGTAACTCATGGTTGGGGGTTTTTTTGTTTGTTTGGGGGGGGTTTAATGGATCTTACACCAATTCAGCACTTTCCTAAATTGCTATAATATTACATGTTCAATAACGGGAAAGATTGCTATCAGAATAAAACACTCTAGCAGTTTTTTGTGACAAGTAACAGGCGATTGATAGTGTAAATTCACAGTACTTTCTTTCCATCTTACACAATTGCAGAGATTTTGCATCTGCAAAATTTATTCATGCAATTTCAACATAAATTAACCTGAGTTACTATGTATTCTGTGTTTCAGAAAAAGGTCTATCCTACATGACCAAACCCAAGAATTTATTAAAAACCAAACAGCTTTAGGTCAAGCAAGCCTATTACAAAGATATGCATAGGGCTACAGAAGATAGAAAAACAACTTTGGAGTTTATCTGCAACACTTAAATAACAGTTAAAAGAAAGATGCTGAACTTAAAATTATGTACTTAGAGGGGAAAAAAAAAACAACCTTCAGAGTAAAACTAAATCACAAGCATTCTACAAGTTGTATACAAATTGCAACAAGTACATGCCAACATTTTTTTTTTAAATCTAATAAAAGATAATATTTAGCCATGTATTTATGCACACAGCTGTGCTAATTTGTTTTGCCCTTAGCCTGACTGGATCGCAACAGTTCCGAATTTGAAGAGCAGCAAAAGAAGAATCTGAGAGGCAGATTCTAGGCA
>NW_010411091.1:5572-14810 GCF_000710305.1 Buceros rhinoceros silvestris | reverse complement strand
GGGCAGTTGTGATGGTTGCTTTTCTTCTTAGCCACTCTCCTCTGCTACAAATGTCGGAGCTTACAAGTGGCATTCAAAGACATGTCCAGCAACTCAAGCGGAAACATGTTTTGAAGGCACCTGAATAATAACAGTTCAACTGAGAGCACTTACAGTCCTAATGCACCTGTTTCTTAAAATACTTCATGTAGGTGGAGACTGAAACATGTTAATTCTGGTTAGGTTATACTAACTGAGGTTAATTACGCATGTGCAACTTTTCCATTCAGTCTACAACCCCTAAGACCCATTAGGTGCCTGACTAGACATGTAAATCTATGAGAAAATTGTAACATTTTCTGGAATACTGACTGTATAAGCATTTGCCTTTAATTTGGAGGAAAACCAATTACTACTATTTGTCATAAATATTAATAAGCCACATCAACTGCTTCTGATGATACGGCACTCTTACAGTGTTCTCTCCCAGACTGCAAATATGGCAGTGAAGAAAGATCAGTATCTTCATTGCTACCAAAGGCTACCTAGTCATGAGATAAGAAATTATGTCCAGGCTCTGAGACAGAAAGTTAACTTAGAAGGCGTACCTAGAAAAATAGACTAATTTTTCTTCATTTTACAATCTGAGAAGTTCACTAATTTTACAGACAGTAAAGCCTGTACAAGTACGTAAAACACATTGTTTTATTAGACACTTAATGGAATCTCAGTCTTCTCAGAAAAAAAAATATTTCAATCGATGATAAACACAATGTTGTAAATTTAGAGATTTTGCTTAGAATAAAATTTGGATATATCATCCATCTTTACCTAAATTTTTTAAATCATCATGTACTATTTTAGTACTACACATTTACTAAATTGTTACTCCTTCTAGTAAGACCTGTTTATATTACAATAGTATATATAAATACACAGAGTACAGAAAAATGCCGTATGCAAGTTATCCACAACAGTAGGCAAGAATTAATTCTGGTGAGCAACTCTGCTATAAAAAGATATGATTACAATTAATTAAGTCTGACAGATTTTAATTGTCATTCCCATATTTTTACCCTTTCATTAAACTGATATCATTACAATACAAGCTGTTCTATTGAATCATTTATCAGGAAACAGAATATTTGAACTAGTATATAGTATCAGAATATTTTGTTGTCTAGAATGGATGGGAAGGTATATCAGCCAAATTTAGGACTACTTAAACACACATTTATATTTGCTATCAGCTACAGACTTCGTGAGACTTTTTTAATGATTCACAGATACCTATGAATAGAATTGTAATCAGTGGTGCAAACACAAATCAGACAGTCGTGCCAGTGCTTTTACTTGAATGATTTACTTTCTCCTTACAGAAAATGTCGCTATTTTAGAAGTATGAGACCATTGAATAAATCCAAGCATAAACGATAAAACATTCATTTTGTATAGCAGAAAAATCTATTGTATATTTATACCATCTTCAATGGTATAAATGATGGTATACCACCAATCTAAAAATCTTGAATGTCTGCATGTGGATTACTCAAGTATATTCTTGATAACTTTACTTATACTTTAAGTATGTTGGGCCCCTCACTTCAGTAAGGACTTTGAGGTGCTGGAGCATGTTCTGAAAAGGGCAATGAAGCTGGGGAAGTGTCTCAAGAGCAAGTCTTATGAGGAGCAGCTGAAGGAACTGGGGTTGTTTACTCTGGGGAAATGTGAGTCCTGCTGACAGTTTGCAAGCTACAAGCCCACAGCTCAGTGAAGCTACTAACAGGTCTGGCAAGCAACAAAGCCACCAACTGCTATGCAGCATAAGAAATGACTGACAGAGGACACATATCATATAGCTACATCCTAAGAATGAGAATATTTTGATCATTTTTAGCTTCTCTTACCTATGATATCCTGAAATTCAATCTATTTGTCAGTTACCAGCTAGAGGGAACACAGGACAAGTCCCACCAAGGATCATCACGGAAAAAAAAAATACTGGGCAGGAAACAGAAAGCACAGAATTAAACTGAAGAGCACCATGCTTTCCATAACCTCCGTTTTGTAGTTCAGCATTCCCTTTATAGACAATTTTAAACTAATGCAGGAAAACTAATTTGCACATGCAGAATCTTTATTTTGGTTTAAAGGGACAGAAGAAGAAAACAGAATGAAAGGGAGATTACTTAGCAATTACCATTACGGGCAAAGCAGACTCAGCTTACGAAAACTAAACTTTACTTCACTGTCAATTAAAATAGACTCAGCAAGTACGAAACAAAATGACAAATATTAAAACAGAACATTTCCTCGCCACTTTTCCCAGCTCAACTTCCCTCCTTCATTCCAGACTCCTTTATCCACCCCAAAAACAGCATGAGGGGATGGGAGCTACAGTCACTTCGAGTTTGTTTCTCTCCTCCACCCCCTTTTCACACTTTAACGCTACTCCAAGCATGAGCTCTGCACTGGCCGGAATCCTTCTGGAATAAGTGCCTACTCCAATAAGGTTTCTCCACAGGCTGCAGAGGAAAATCTGCTCTAATGCCAGGAGCACCTCCTCCTCTGCTGTTTCTCACTCTTTTTCCTCCTTCCTTCTTTGTCTGTCTGACACTTTCTGCCTCTTCTAAAATACGTTTTCGCAGAGGCAGCAATTTGGCTGATGGGCTCGGCTCTGTTACGTGGTGGTGTCCACTGCAGAGCTGTCTGGAATGGCTGTGTCCAGCACTAGGTAGTCCATGACCTCTTCCCACAGAGGCCACACTTGCAGCCTGCCCACTCCACTACCAACACCTTGCCGCACATACCCAATACAAATTAATATAAATTAATGGTAATAAAAGGACACAAGAAAGTCTTCCTCAGGAGTTCTCCTACTGGATAGAAATCAACTGACTCAGTGTGAGTAAGACAGAAGCATATACTTATAAAATAATGGATAAGGATAAATAAGGGTAATTTAAAAAAAATGTCTATCTTTACATGGTTATCCTTTCTTATAGCTACACTAACATACTTTTAACTTGCAGTCAGGCTCTAGTTCTGAAAAAAACAAAACAAAACCAAAAAACAAAAAAAATTAATCCTGAAAACTGACCTATTATTGCCAACACAAACCATTTGCTTTACTTAAAATAGGTTTAAATCCCACTGGAAGCTGTCTGTTTGCAGTCAATATATCTCACTATTTAAACCCATTTTTCTCATTAACTCCATCAGCATGTGGTAATACTACCTATCTTATTTTAAAACCCCAAACATTTACGTATAACAGTGTGGCCGCATTAATGTTACCTTGAAAAATACACAATCAGAAAATTAAGAAGTTCCTTTATTTTGAAGAATGGCACTTATATTAGATGCCTCTACCTTGTTCAGTCGTTGCTCTTGTGCTTTAGTATCTTACAGCTTGATAAATCTTTTACCTAAGGTATGTTAGAGGTATATCACTAAATACTCTGCATGAGAATGCAAACTATGGCCAAATAACGTTAATGAAAAGGAAAGAAGTTCTTCGAGATGTGTTACTCATTTGTACTCTTTTTTGATGGAGTATCTGATATGCAAGACAGATGCCCAGAATTCCCCCGGACACAGCCATCAGACAACCCTTTCAATCCACAAGCCTTTAGAAGACAGCCATTTCTTGTGAAATTATTTCTTATGAAATTATGCCTTTTCTTTCCTCATATTCAGATTTTAGGAATGCAACAGAAGATATCAGTGATGTAAAACAAGTATGATCTGGGAGTCTACAATCATTTATAACGTTTCTTAGTGAAAATAAGAAATAATCAAATAATCAAGTCGTTTACCATTGTCACATAGTTTAGAAATTTGTTGTCAAAGAACTTATTCCTGACTACCAATATTGGGCTTAGCAATGTTTGAAAAGCCAGCCCCTGGGCCATGAAAGATGCTGATGGATGCCTCAGATGTGAATATTTACCAGTTGGGAGAGTTAAACATACAGTTTAACACACACAAATTGGAGGATCCACCAGAAAATACAGTAAATCAAATATAATCCTGTGTCTTACCTCCTGTGCTCACAAATCATTCATTCACTTTATTTTAGACTGGTTAAAAAAATCAGCAATATTTGAAATACTAGAATAGGGCTAGTCAAGAAATTAGTCAAGTTACATCTACTTAACGAGCTCATTTTAAAAGTTAACATTCATCTGTTTTAGAAGTTATTAATACATCAAAAAGTATCTTATAATTTCATCAATTTACTTCATTTCTACACACAAAAAACCCAACCAAACAGACAAACAACAACAAAAAAAACCCCAAAACACACCATGGCAGATACTTTAATATTTCCCCAAAATGTTATTTCAGTTGCGGGCAGAAACTAAGAATGGAAAATTTCAGCCAAGCAACAGGTTACTCCGAAACTGGAAAAAAAAAAATTAATTATATAAAACTGCAGTTATTGTACAATTACAGGTTTATTTACAGCCAGAATATACCTTTTTTTAACAGCTAAGCTAAGAGATATTGAAAGTGAAACAATGAAACAATTTCATAATGCTAATAGATCTCATCAGACATAACTGACAATTTTCAAGATAATTCAATTTATCGATATAAACAGATTCACATTATCAAGGTCAATCTGTATAAAATCCCAACAGGAAGTTGTACAGTCAACTACACTGTATTTCTTGAAACGCTTGCTGCAGAAAATACAGAGCAATAGTTTTGTAAAACCCAGGCAGAAAAGTGTTAAAGGCAAAGATGGAATGATCACATTCCAAACTATAAAAGTGCAGATTAAGATTTGAAAATAAAATTTCAATGGCTAGTGAAACAATGAGTTATTTTTAAGGTATGGAAATCCTTATTACGGCAACTAAAGCACCAAATATTACATCTGCAGACTTCACAAGATGCCATCATTTAAAAAAGCGCATCTCTCAAGGTGTAAATTATTACAAACATCACACTACTATGTGAAAATTACCTTTCCCTAATGTGTAAATACTGCCTACTGTGAAAATCATGTTCCACACTGAGACGATGATCATTTAAGCATCTTTTACCTATTTGTTTGTACACCTGTACCGTTTTGTTGTCCTGTACCTTTAAAACATTTTCTCTCCAAAGTGCTAGATCCCAAAATGCAGTACACTGGCAGAATTAAAAATTGAAATTCTGTGTCTTTTTGCTACAAGAACTGCCAGATTATCTGTTTTGGTATTAACAGCTTTCACAGTACTCTCTGAGCTCTGCTGACTGGAGAAGCATTTTTTAAGTGTCTAAGGTACTATCAAATTAGTTGCCCTTACGTATTAGCAAATATGCCAAAACAAAATGTTGCTGCAAAACCCACTTAAGCTGTGTGAACTACTGTATAGACACACTGCATCCATTTGTACGGGCTAAAATAAGAATCACTGTGCACAGAATAACGTAAAACTGCCCAGCAGTTATGAGCTTTTGTCCCCATTTGCTCAAGCACACCTAGTGGCTCAGCTGAGGTTCACAAAAAGCCTTCATACAAGTACTTCTCAGCAACCTTTCAGCGTATTTGTGCCATATTTACACAGGCATATCCCAGAGCAGAGTTCAGTTTAACAGCATTGAAACAACTTCGTCCAGGCTTCCACTTTGTTTATAGTATTAACTGGTTTGAATTTACGCACCTCACAATAAAACCTTTATTATTTGAGCATATAGTATTATATACGCAGGCATATGTTGATTTGTACAACAAATTATGGCTTCTGTCTCAGCCATATAGATCCAAAACTCTAATTACTTCAATGGACTTAATCTGGACTTATATTTCGCACAGAACCTGAAAGAGGTAGCATTTTTATATTGAAAGCAGTCCAGTCTCCTTCTGGCTCCTGGGTATCTTAGCGTACACAACACGCACACACGACAGGTTTTTGCAAGTCCTTATCCCTTTTAAATTATTTTATGCATTAAATAGAGAAAGCTCATGTTCAAAGTGACTTCATTCAATGCATTTTCAAAAATGGTAAACAGGGGGTATTCCCAGAGCTTTCTTTCATTCAGTCTTTGATCAAGACAGAATATTTCTAATTTTTTTCCAGGTAGTACACTGATGTGCTTACAAACGCATTGTGCAAGACTTAGGCTATTAGAATACTCAAGTGATTTGCTCTGTGTGGTTAAAACACACATTATTATCAAATAAAGACAAAGTAGTCCAACTTCCACTGAGTAACAGAGCCTTCTCTACTGATTCAAAAAGGATTGGATAAAGTATTTAGACTGCCTGCAGGAAGTCCAAGTTCCAATCATTACCGAGCCAACACATCTTAACAAATTTTCAAAACCTTAAAAACCAGAAATTATATTGTCACACTTTACTCTCACGATGGTAAGTGAATTTCTCATGCTTCTGCCATATTAACATAAGTACAGCCAGCACTATGCCAAAATATTTTCAGAGCAGGAAGAGTCACAGGAAGGAACACCTCACATACGTTCCACTAAATGTACCCTCTGATCAGCAGAGAGCACAATTCATCTAGCTCTGTTTGGACAGGGAGCATCCCAGCTGCACTTAAGAGTAATATAAAAGTGGCAAAAGCAGATTAATACCGCTTTCCTATCTGCCCTAGCCAGAAACATCAAGGTAGGGCTATATTCTTTGGAGGATCACTCCAGCAACTGGTGAGTACCAAGGCCTAATGCTTAAAAGCAAATTGGTCAAAACCTTCCTATCTTCCAAATCAGACCAAAAGTTTAGAAGTGACAAAAATCTACTATTTGAGCTGTACATTTCACAGATTTTTCTTGCCTTCTGACATTCCAGTTTGAGAAGCTTTGACACAAATTACAACGTAGCTGCATATACAAAAAACTACTTCTCTTAAGATTTCTTTATGCAATAAACAACCTCTTCCTGACAAATAATGTAAAATAGTATTGTACCAGTATCAGCTCGTATCAATACTGCCTCCATCAAACAAATTTAATCTCTAAAAAGCTCAATTAACTTGCATATTCTAATGAATATCATGCTGAAAATAGTTAATGATGCTAAATTATAGCAATCTTTTTAAAAGGGTCAAATTTGTTGATCTGCATTTACATTATAAACATTAGGAATAAAAATGAATTGGTTTCGAAGTAACACTAATTCTGAAAGGTCCCATTTAAGAAAATTATTTCCTTGCATAATTTTTTTATGTTTAATCAAGCCATCCAGCAAGGCATTATTACTGATAGCAAATTGCAGTGTTGTATTTCTCCTTCCTGTTCCTCTGAGGAGAGGAGAAACCCCCCATTTTATCCCCTCAAAAGTTTTCACAAAGAAGACCCTTCAGACACTGTCTTCACAAGGATCTATACAGGCACACAACAGAGTACAGCTTTAAAACTATATTACACGAGATTGTTTCCTCACTGTTACGAGATCTTCTTTAATGTGTAATGTTATGCCAACACAACACAGGTGTGTTCCCACAACAATGACAGGCTACACAGACTGGCAACAGCAATTGCTGAGCACAAATTCTCATAGATTCTTAGAGAGTGCTAGTTCATATGACCCTGCTTCTAATGAATAAATGCCTCTCTTAAAGCCTCACCCCACTACCTGTTAAAATTCGAAAAGGTAATCCAATGAAAAGATCAAGCAGCAATACTGAATGATGGGCAAAGCAGCATGAATTTGTCAGCAAAATTACTCTTTTGCTGACACTCTTCAGTTAACACTTACAATGTCATATTTTAAATAGAATAAAAAGTGTGTTGATAACTACTTTAATACCTGTATCGTACCTTTCACATTTTATCCAGGTACAGAATTAACTAAATCTAACACGCTTCCTGTGAAGAAAACACAGTTACTTGTGTTTGGATGAATTTTGGTCATAAGCCTGATGGATTAGCCACTCTGCTCGCTGTCACACAGAATACATGTCAGGGACAAAAGAGATCACAGGTTTCTGCACAAAACATGTCAGGGAGGGGGGTTATTTTGCATGGTGGTTTCTTTTAGATCCTACAGTCAAAACGTTGCATTTAAAAAATAAACAAACAAAAAAACAAGCACAACACACACACTGATACCCTCGTATGAAGTCCATTTCAGTACACAACCTGAGAGAGTATCTGAAGATTTGCAGAAGACTATTTAGAAGCTTGCTTGTGAGTAAGCAAGTACCATGTACTAAAAGAAAAGCAGTTTGAATCAAGAAAAGGTTAGAGGCCAGCGCTTGAATTCCACAAGAGGATCTCATTAGGACAGCACAAAGAATAGGTAGGCTTGATAGCGGACAATAGGGGATTGAACAGTGGAAGGAGACAACCAAAAAAGGCCAGTCAGTACAATCATCAGCAGGAGATGTAATCTAATCTACCAAATGTTTTAAGAATACTGTATCACAATTCTAATACACACAGAACCTGAACTGAAACAGGATTGTCCTTGCGGAGATTCACGTAATTTTTTGTCAGGAGGAGAGTATTTAAACAGGAAAAAAAAAAAATCTTAAGTCTACATAAAATTTTTCCAGGAAGCTGAGAAATCATTTTTCTTATTTAAAGAAAAAAATTCTGAAGAATATCATAATGTAACACAAAATTGTAAAAATAGGTGGAGAGCTACTCACAACAATGATACAAACACTTCAAGAATACCAACGTTTGGAGAATATTTCTTGGCGAAAAGTAACATGTGATAAAAAATGGCATAAATTATAAGATACACTGATACATGGCAGATCAAACATATAAACATGACAGTCGTGGTTCATTTGAACATGTAAGTGCTGTTATCTAACACATTACAGTTTTATTGTTAATAGTGATGCATTTCAAGTTCCATCAGGGGTCATTACAAATCCTTTGGTTGCCTCCAAATTCTCTTGTTTATTTTTCAAATAGTCACTGGATATAAAAGCAAACTGCAGATTAAAAAAAAATATAGTAATTACTGTTGCTAATTCTGCAGTGCATATAAAATGTTCCAGCAATATAAACAATAATTAACAGAACTGTATCAAACAGCATTTAAAATCAGTCTTTTGTTTGTCAAATACAGATATCAAATATGTGATTTTTCAATTTCTTAAATGCTGAAAGGCACCCGCATTTGAACATGTCATTATGAAGCCACTGAAAAGTTTTTATCATTCCACTACTACTTAACTATGAAACATCACACTAAACGTAAAATTGTTCATATCATCAACACAGTAGCAAAACACTGCCATTCTTTCTAGTGAGACTGAGACACCATAACACAGAGTCAGTGGATTTAATC
>NW_010411091.1:0-5487 GCF_000710305.1 Buceros rhinoceros silvestris | reverse complement strand
AGAGAAGTTTCAAAAGAGCATATTCATTTTCACATATTCAAAGTTAAACAGCAGAATGAAAATGACCTGTGTAATTTTGGTCTGTATCAGGAAAGCTGGCTGTGGTAAGGAAAAAAAAATATTTTTTTAATGAGAGAACAGAGGTGTGGAGATCCACAAAGATGGGTTTAAGAATAGAAGGTCTACTGCAAGTTACCAAAAAAAAGGGAAGAGGACAGTAGCAGTGAGAATGAACATCACTAGTAGTCATAGAAAGATGGAAGGTTTTATGCTCTTAGAGAGGTTATAACAACCCTACAATAAGCAGCAGAGTGATGCTGGAAAGGAAATTAATCACCTACATTTCAAAACACGGTAAAGAGGATGTGGAATATACAGCATGGAGTCCTCACAGAATGAGGAAATAAAAAAGAAATAAAGAAAACACTTGACTCAGTGAACACTATCTATTCTGTACACCCTAAGGCAAGGTCCTTTGGAAAACATAGTGTCAACGTGTAATTAAAGATTGTATCACAAACTATAGATACAACAAGGCCATATTGAGGTTACCTGTGCAATCTTAGATCAAAGCCTCTCAGACCATTTTAATGGCTTCTGTAAATAATGTAAATAAATGCAAATATTCCAAATGGATGCTGAATGCGATCTTTACAGATGGGTAATCCAAGATCGTAAATACATAGAACATGCTATCACAGGATGCTATTTCTCAAAAACTGAGAGGATGAATAAATTTTAATATTTTCCTTAAGTTATAGCAACAAGCTTCTGCCACCTTTTTATCATGCACAACAGCAAAACATATCTCAACAGAAAAAAATTTATAGAATGTAGCAACAGCAACAAGATATTGCACTTCTCATGAGAAACGATTAATGCTCCCTTCCATGTGCCAAGCAGAATTAACTGTCATAAATCACCTCCACTGCAAGCAGAAAGCACATTTTTTGTCTGCTGTCCAATTTATCTGTTGTACATACAACTTCAAATGTTACAGTTTTATCACTCATGAGTGTATTACCTCTGACAACCTCACTAGCAGTATTCTTCATTAAATATCTAAAATCTATTCTAGTCTAAAAACTATTCAACAAAAGCTGTTCCTAGTTTTTAACCAAAGAACATGACTGTTTTGTTTTTTTTAAATATAAACAGAACAGACAATTCTTTTTACATGAAATGAACCATGGGACAAGGTCATACCTTTTTAAGGAGAACGGTCTCTGTTACTAAAACAGGCATAAGCCCCAAAAATATTTGTGCCTTTAAATCCTACTTCACGTGTCACATGACTTACAACAAAATATATAATCACACACATCTACATGGAATGAACATTCTATTACACAAATTTGAGGTGCTGGAGCGGGTTCAGAGAAGGGCAACGAAGCTGGTGAAGGGTTTGGAGAACTTATCCTATGAGGAGCAGCTGAGGGAGCTGGGACTGTTTAGTCCGGAGAAGAGGAGGCTCAGGGGGGACCTTATTGCTCTCTACAATTACCTGAGAGGAAGTTGTAGGGAGGTGGGGGTCGATCTCTTCTCCCAAATTAAGAATGACAGGACGAGGGGGAATGGCCTCAAGTTACGCCAGGGGAAATTTAGGTTAGATATCAGGAAAAATTTCTTTACAGAGAGGGTCATTAAGCATTGGCACAGGCTGCCCAGGGAGGTGTTGGAGTCCCCATTCCTGGAAGTGTTTAAAAGTCGTGTGGGTGTGGTGCTGAGGGACATGGTTTAGAGACCCTGGCAGTGCGGGGGAACGGCTGGACTCGATGATCTTTGAGGTCTCTTCCAACCAGATGATTCTGTGATTCTATGATTCCATGAAATAATGCATGTTTCACAGAAGTTTAGTAAAAGAAATACACTTTATAAAAAACAAATATTCTCACAACACCATAAAAACCAATAAAAATAATATCTATTCTAAATTATGAAGAGAGAAAAAATACACTTATTATTTAAATACAGAAAATGGCTTCCAAGTGGACTATAATTGATTATGAAAAGCTAAAGAAACAAAAATCCTTTGATAATAAAGTCCCTTTATAATGATTATGCTTAAATGAAGGGTAAGGTTTCTCTAATAAAGGAGAGAAGAACACCTTGGGTATTTTTCTTTTATTGCAGTGACATCTGCTTAAGGTGGTAAGGGGGCATCTTTCTTCACTGGTAAAGGTAGTTCTTGTTCCATTTGGGAGAACATTTCAAGGGAAAAGCTAGTGGCACAATCAAGTTTTCTCATTGGAATCAGTTTGCTTCATATTTAAGAATGTTTTACACTAAACTCAGTGACTAAAGGAATTTTCTCCAAAAACACTGAAGTGGAATATCAAAACCCTGCTAACATTGAAAGTACGTGCTTAACTACTCCAAAGTTTTGAAAGAAGACAACCCATGGAGAACAATTGACACATGCTATGTTGTTTTCAACCATGGTGGAAGGACAGGATTTAAACTCATGCAGTGTGAACAGCAATGCTGAAGCAATAAGGAAACAAGGCTTTTACTTTCCTCTCCTGGCAAAAGGATTATGAATGCATTTTCTCTTCAGCCGCGTTTCACAGAATTCTTTCAAGAAGAAAAATCTAAATTTAGTCTGTACAGAAAACATTCTAGTGGTAGAAAAATAAAATGAGACTGTGAAATTGGCACCAAGAGTTCAAACAAAAATAACAGCTAGTCTAAGGAAAAAGCCTAATGTTATTAGACTTATCATAAATATCTTGTCCCATTTCTATGAAATAAATACGTATCTGTGTCCTGTATCAGATGACTTTGCCTGTCCTCCAGGTATGCCCAGAGGGCAATGTAGGCTATAATGACCCATCTGTTCACTCCTGCAAGTAGCAAACTTCTAATGAAGACAGATGTGGGTCACCCTGTACAAGAAGGCTGCAGGGTGCTAATGAATCCACCTAATGGTCACTACCTGCCACCGCTGACTGATTGATGAGCAAAAGGGTTAAGCTTCAAAAGCAAAAGACAAGTATTTTGGGTTATCATTAGTCTTACTAGGATATCTCTGTCACACTTCCTAACACACATACCCTTTAATGTTGTCTTCTTCCATTTAAAAAAAAAAAAAATTATAAAAATGCTTCTATTATTTTTCTTTGGACAACCTAAAATAACCAGAAAAGCTGATACAAAGGTCTTACAAGAAATTCCTTACTTCTAAGAAATTCACTACATTCATTGCCCAGAGAAATAAAAGTTCCCAAGATTCGCAGTAATTCATAAACATATGACCTCTGACATTAATGGTAAAACCAAAAATCTAAAAGGAAATGGTTGAAAAACTCTACAGGTATCCATACTTTCTAAATACTACAGCCCAGCAGTAGAATAGAAAGGAACTTCTTACAGTGAACTCCATTCATGCAGACCACAAGGTTAATGGATTCTTTTTTTTTTTTTTTTTAAATAATGGTTACCACAGAAGCTAGTGAGGATTTGACTCAGTCTGCCAATTTCCACGTGAAGGTGATGGCACCACAAAAGTCAGCTACTTATGATCAAAGTACCGATGCAAATCCAACAGCTCATCCATTCAGGTAGTGAGCAAATGTCAGAAAGAGTTGCAATGAGGAAACTCCAGAAAGGGAAGTGTCTCTAGAGAAAAAGGAAAGAAAACAAAAAACACCCCCCGCAACTTTCCTAGAGTGAAAAATGTTACGACTTTGACCTAGTGTGGGGTGAAACCTGCCAAGAGCGTTACCATCTGCCAGGATGCACCAGGGTTTCGTTAATAAACAACAGCAACAAAGCAAAGTCACAGCACTACCCAAAACTAGAGAGAAGTAATAAAATGATACGTAAAGTTAAAAACATGGAGTATTTTTATATGACAGCTTTTGAGAAGTGGATCTCTTACTTTTAAAATCAATTCATTTTCAAAGCACAAAACAAGGATTCACCGACGTAATTTCTGATGTAACTCTACTAACATTGGATAGGAAACCCAAACGTACTAATTACTGCAATTACCCACTGGGAAAGATTGTTTACCAGACATACCATGTGATGGTATATTAAAAAAAAAAAAAATCCTGTAGTACCATTAAAGCAATAATATGTTGCATCAGTAGCTGGTCTCAAAAAATGAGGAAGACACATTTACTAGAAAACATTTTATTCCTTGCCATGCTCATCTGTTGAATAACTATTAACACACCCTGTAACCTCAGTAGGCCTCTACATCCTTAACTGTAAACTGATCAGGACCCCACCACATTCATTACGCAAGGCTCGAATGGGGAAGGATTGTGGGGCAGGCATGCACGGGCATTTTAGGATAAAATGCATTTGAGAAGTAAAGAGCATTGTTACATCCCTACCCTAGGCTAAAACCAAAAGTGAATCTTTGGCTTGATAGAACTAATGTGATTTTTACCCAAGTCACAACCTAGTAAACACTGTCAAAGCTTTGATAAACAAAAGGTCATACTAAACAATTTTTAATTCTCAGTATTACAAGACAAAAACCAGCCTTTTCAACTTCTAATTCACAACACTATTTTTGACTCATTCTGCCAATCTCCACATGAAGGTGATAATTGGAAATATTTGGTTTCTATCTCGTGTATGTATTGAACCTGGTTTTTCTTCCATACTTTAAAAATCCATATAAAACTAATGAGTCAGTGACACTCAGAAACTTACCTTGCACATAAACAATGATTTCAAGTAAATATAAGGAAATTTATGCCTGCTCTGTGAGGGTATAAATTGCAGTTTTCCCTAATATATGCTAAGAGAGACTCCAGTGTAAGCTACCTTTTCAAACAGATTTAAATTCACAGATGATTTACTGTTGTTCCCAGAACTAAAATGATTAAGCAGCCTCAGCCTTTTGCCTCAGGCAACAGAAGCTCTTCAAGATCCAGTAACTCCAATCTATATGATCCTAAGTATTATCTTTTTCAAGAAGCTACTAACATTACATACAAGATGAAACTAACTATAGAAGGTTGATTGATTTATAACAGACAATTTCAACGATTTACCCTGTGAGAATAAAGTAACAATAGTGAGGTTGGGGGGGGGGGAACCAAAAAAAACCCTAAACAAAAACCAAAATCGAAACCCCTCAGAGTGATGGGTACCAAACACAGATGAAGTGCAGCAAAAACATACTAATTGTGTATTCACGGGATTATTCACAATGTCATCAGCAAATAAAAGCTATCACAGTCTCGAAATATGCCCTTAGTATTTAAAAAAGAAACTCAAGTGTTGATATCACCATAATAACACATATACAGAACATTCTGCTGGCGACTGCTTTGTTTTTTCAGTTAGCTCACTTGTCTATCGAGGCCCTGCAATTTATTACTGAGAAAGACTTACAATTCCAGTAAAATCCAATTGTTAGGCCTATATTAATTTGTGTTCTATCTTTATCCATAACATCCACTTTCCTTTGCATGCGTAATTACAATGGAGAAAGTACAGTGTACCTTTAAAAACTTATAGTCCAAA
>NW_010411090.1:47271-52743 GCF_000710305.1 Buceros rhinoceros silvestris | reverse complement strand
AGCGTCCATAACAGTGTACTGCAACATATGCCTAGCAATTTTATACTGTCAAAAGGCTAGAAGGCGCTTGAACACATGTTTTACGGTCTTTTGCTGTGAGGTTGCCAGAGACATAAAAACCTAAGTCTAAGACAAAGGCAAACTACCATTCCTACATGCTAAGTCAAGATATAAAAATCCAGATATTTCTTCCACTACTCAGAAGGTGCTTCTCCCTAGAAATGTTTCTATTCAGCTGAAAGTTCCTTAAAAATATGGTGTTTGGCTTCTGCACAGTTGCTTCTACAGTTCCTGGCTGTCCACATGCACTGAAATGTGAAGGGGTGACACTTCACCTGATGTGCTGCTTTCTACACTGGCAGCCAGGCATGGTAATGCTGACGGTATGGTTTCCTTTGACTTTAAAATGCTACGTCCACAACTGGGGATTGAGACAGCTCACTCTTACATGGGCTAATGGTTAGAGCAATATTTCAAGGCTTCTTAAGGCATACTCTTAGCTGATGTTGCCATACGGTCATTGAAATAAATATGTTAGACATTGAACAGTGTCTTAAGAATTGTAGCTAGCACATTGTCATTTAAATTTCAAAACACTTCCTAGAAACAGATGAATAATTTTGCATTCATTTTTCCAGGATTCAGATCTATATATATTTACTTACATCTAGCCTACAGAAGGCAAAGTGGCTTCTGTCCAGGTTGGCTGATTTCTGACAGAGGAGAAGAATAGGAAACCTCTGTCAAACCCCTATTGGTTTAAAATCAAAGTGTATTTTAATAATAACACCATGAATCCCCAGAATACAAAATGGTGCTGTTATTAAAATGTGCCACAGAACAGCAATAACTAGTAATGTAAAGTAAATTCTTTTTCTTCTTTTGCTTTCCAAATTTTTCACTTTCAGATAAAAGGAAGAAAAATGCTAATGGTGCACTACAAAATTTCAGGCAGCTTAAGAGCTAGCAGCTACCAGAGATATTGAAACACAGAGCAGTCACAGGCATTTATATTTAATCGATCCTATTGAGCCAAGAACAATATTTTAGAGAATACCTCCATTGTTCTGAGACAGAGGTGTTAACCGGCTGAATGGTATCGATCAGGGATGATAGGAAATGTAAATTGCTGTTAATGCTCTGCTACCAGCTGAGCAAATAGAGAACTGTGATGAAATGGGCATTGTTACCCAACTGAAAAACATTCTGGTCCTGCTACTGCAGCCTACTAATATATCTGCACCAATTCACCAGACAGAAAAAAAACTTCTGAAAAAGTGGCAGTGGTACTGTTACTTCATCACCTGGTGATTGGGAAATTTCCTTCTCTGTCAGGAGGAGTAGTGGGTCAATATGGAGTACTTCTGTAATTCTCCATTTCAGACTCATGGAACTCAGTAATTCCCATAACTAGAGGGAGGGAGAGACCAGAAGTCTCCTTTCATCACAGTTTCCAAATAAAAATATCCAGTCAAGGAACATCGTAAAAAATCTCAGAACTACCTACACAGACTTTCTCAGGTTCTGGTGTGCCACTGGAGAAGTATCAGTTCCAGTCTCCATCTGTATATCCAGGCTTTCCGCACTCCTTTCTCCAGGAGCAACATAGTTACCACAGGTCACCAATGCACTAGATTAATAGCAAATGTGGGTAGCTCTTATCTCATTAGCTGAAATTATTTAATCGAAACAAAAACTAGAATGCAATTAAACAAAAAAGTATACAAGATACATAAAGAAATTCTGGGGGCTAAACCAGTTTGTCAGTGTGAGACGTTGTTTTCACAGTGATTTTTGCCTCAGAGCAAGCACTGAGACTACTTCTTGCTGTGCTCACAGCCCTTTAAGGAGATAAAAGAGCAAATCTGCCAATCTAATACTCAGTTCTGTGACTAGCATGCATGGAGAATTGTTGCATTAGATACAATTTCACAGCAGTTTCCAATTTCTGTTTTATGTAGCTATTTAATTTTTTTCTTATCCTTGACTTGCTATTAAATATGAACCAGAAGCTATATTTTAAAATACTTTAAAGGAAATGTTTAATACAATTCCCTTTTACATACAAATGGAACACGATCAAATTGAAATAAATGCATAAACTATTAAAAATAAAGCCAACTTCGTTGTTTGCCTGCCACAATACTTTGTGAAGGGAGAGAAGAATAGAAGCCTGAGAATATTAGTCTGTTGCTATATTGACGTACTTTGTGACTGAAGTAGCAGGATGACTTCTTCTCTCTCTCTTTTTTTTTTTCCTAATAAGGATAGATAAGATTTTATTATTCTCATTTGAATTGGGGCTTGGCGAAAGAGCCTGAGTCAAACAAAATGCACAGCTCCTTAAAGAACACGACTGGCAAACTGGTAACAATGGACAAGGAGAAGGCTGAGGTACTCAATGACTTTTTTGCCTCAGTCTTCATCGGAAACATCTCTTCCCACACCTCTCAAGTCGATGGACTGCAAGACAGAGGCCAGGAGAGCAAAGTTCCACCAGCTATAAGAGAAGATCAAGTTTGTGAGCACCTGAGGAATGTCAACATACACAAGTCTACAGGACCTGACACATCCCAGAATCCTGAGGGAATTGTCAGATGTAGTTGCCAAGCCATTCTCCAGGATATTTGAAAAGTCCTGGCAGTCAGGTGAAGTCCCTGGTGACTGGGAAAAGGGAAACATTGCATCCATATTTACAAAGTATAGAACAGAACCCTGGAAACTACTGACCTGTTGGCCTCACTTCTATGCCTGACAAGATCATGGAACAGATCCTCCTAGAAGCTATGCTAAAGCATGTGGAGGACAGGGAGGTGATTCGAGACAGCCAGCACAGCTTCGCCAAGGGCAAGTCATGGCTGACCAACCTAGGGGCCTTCTACAATTAACTGACTGCATCATGGACATGGGAAGAGCTGTGGATGTCATCTATCTGGACTTTTGCAAAGCCTTTGTGATGGTCCCCTACAACATCCTTCTCTCTAAATCGGAGAGATATGGATTTGATGGGTGGACTGTTCAGTGTGTGAGGAATTGGTTGGATGGTTGCATCCAGAGGGTAAAGGTCAATGGCTCAATGTCCAGATGGAGATTGGTGACAAGTGGTTCCCTCAGGGGTCTGTGCTGGGACTAGTGTTGTTTAATATCATCAATGACTTAGACAGCAGGATCAAGTGCACCCTCAGTAAGTTTGCACATGACACCAAGTTGAGTAGTGCGGCTGACAGGCCTGAGGGATGGGATTCCATCCAAAGGGACGTGGGCAAGCTGGAGAAGTGGGTCCATGTGAACATCATGAGATTCAACAAGGTCAAGTGCAAGGTCCTGCACCTGGCTAGGGAATGATGTGATTGCAAACAGCCTTGTGGAGAAGGACTTGGGGATGATAAGTTGGGCATGAACTGGCAATGTGTGCTCACAGCCCAGAAAGCCAATCATATCCTGAGCTGCATCAGTGCAGCCAGCAGGTCAAGGGAGGTGGTTCTGCCCCTCTACTCTGCTTTCATGAGACCCTACCTGAATTACTAGGTCCAGCTCTGGAATCCTTATCAGAGGATAGACATGGACCTCTTGGAAACAGTCTAATGGAGAGCCACAAAAATAATCAGAGGGATGGAACACATCTCTTAGGAAGAAAGTCAGAGAGTTGGGGTTGGAGAAGAAAAGGCTCCAGGGAGATCTTGCGGCCTTCCGGTACTTAAAGGGGGTTTATAGGAAAGATGGGAAAGAAGGTCTTTTTAGCAAGGGGTGTTGCAATAGGACAAGGGGTAACAGTTTTAAACTAAAAGAAGGTTGATTCAAACTAGATATAAGGAAGAAATATTTTACAATGAGGGTGGTGAAACATTGGAACAGGTTGCCCAAAGGGGTTGTGGATGCCCCATCCCTGGAAACATTCAGCATCAGGTTGGACAGGGCTCTGAGCAACCTGATCTAGTTGAAGATGTCCCTGCTGACTGCGAGGAGCGTTGTACTAGGTGTCCTTTAATGGTTCGTTCCGCTTGTGGCAGTGCAAACACCCTGACTGCTTGCACAGAGCTTGCAAGAAAGGGCCCTGCAGAAGCACCTGATAGACATCAGGTGCTACCCCCACCCAGGGCTATCTGGCACCTTGGAGTCTAGATTCCATTAACTGCCTCCTGTCAGCGTTGACTGAAAGTGACCACAGCTCACACTCGTCCAGGGTATAAATGGAGCCCTGCTGGAGAACCATTTTGAGTTGGTTCTCCTCGGAGCAGCAGGTTGTGCAGTTGGAGAATCTCCCCTCAGATTGGGACACTGATTGAGGATACTTCCCCAGACTTCCTTTGGATTAGGATGCTGTCCGAGCATATCTCCCTGGGATTAAGTGACCTTCACCCCGGTGTTGGTGAGTGACCCTTTTGGTATCGCTAAGTGGGAGATTCTCCCTTTATACAAGTGAGGTGTGCACACTGTCGTTCATCTTCCTTAGAGCATGTTCTTTAGTGTTCAGGAATCTGTTGTGCCGTAATACATCCCCAACTGACATCCGAACCTGTAATTAATTTGGTCAAAGTGCCACACAAAATTTCATTGCAATAAATCCACAGTTTTTGGATAGCTGCTGCTGTCTGTTTTGTGGGTGCCCCTGTGACACCAACCCAAACTGTTCTGTCATTCTATGACTAAAATTAGTCAACTTTTTTTTTTTATTTAAGTAAAGTTTGTACACCAAAGCAGAAAAGTAACTATTGTGAGGTGGTATGACCTTCCAACTTGACATTCGATCCTGTAATTAATTATAGGTCAGTCAGAGTCCCAGGCAAACTTGACTGCAATAAATCCACAGTTTTTGGATAGCTGCTGCTGTCTGTTTTGTGGGTGCCCCTGTGACACCAACCCAAACTGTTCTGTCATTCTATGACTAAAATTAGTCAACTTTTTTTTTTTATTTAAGTAAAGTTTGTACACCAAAGCAGAAAAGTAACTATTGTGAGGTGGTATGACTGACTCTACATAAATTTTGAGCGTATATAATCACCACCAATATGCTTTTTAAATTTTCCTTTAGAAATACTGCCGTAAAATCACCCATTATTGGAAAATTCTGAGTTAATTGATTGAGATAAAAGTTTTCTTCCACTTTCCTGGTCCACTAGTCTGGCATGGAAAAGGTACCTGTGTTTCTATAGTCAAACTGGAATGAGAAAGCAGTGTTTCATGTTGTATCTGGCCATTTTCAGTGCTCCAGCCCAAATAACCACTCATTACAAGATGAAGAACTGATCTTTGGAATGAACACAACATAAGACGTGAATATAGGCCACCTGTGCTATTGTTATTTATTGCTTCTTCATTTCACCCTACTGAGCATACTGAGATAGCATTAATTAATACTTTATGCTGAATATAAAACTTCTGATACCACCCACATCATAATAGTTTTATATTATGTTATATGTCACTAGAATTGACATAATGATAATATTCAGCTGGTAATGGAAATAATTT
>NW_010411090.1:46536-47143 GCF_000710305.1 Buceros rhinoceros silvestris | reverse complement strand
AACACAGTACATGAAGAAAGTGTTATTTCGTTATATGAAGAAAGTGTTATTTCCTCTATATTTGAAGCATCACCTAGAAGAAAAACTGAGCTTTTGTCAGCCGGTAGGTAGCAACAGCTGACATGGGTGCTTGCCTCCATTATAAACTGGCCAGTCAATATGGCAGGATGTGGAGGAGGCTGCAAATATGGCTACCCTGAGTCTTTTTGCTGATAAAGGCACAACATCCATTCTGATTGATGACTGTCTTACTCTCTTAAATCTTAACTTTTTAATTTAGTTTCTTTATTAAATTAAAAAAAAAAAAAGCTTTTTCATAATTATTTTTACGAAGCTGCACAAAATGCATAGAAATTGTTACGAGAATTTTAGTATTTGGACTTAACTTGTGAATGAAGAAGGATGATGAGATCTTGTGGTTGGACTATGTGATATAAACAACAATTTTGCAGGGTTTTCCACAAGGAAAGAATTTTTCCATGTTAAAAAACAAACGAAACAGGATTGGACTAAACCTATTCTGACAGACCCTGAGTCTGATCCTACAATCCATTTACCATTTCCTAGGCTGAGCAGGCAGTTTTACGAGATTGAATGTCAAACAGTT
>NW_010411090.1:34376-46326 GCF_000710305.1 Buceros rhinoceros silvestris | reverse complement strand
AGGCTTTAGTGAAGATCTTTTATACTCACCAGACATGGTTGCTATGTAGTTAGTCTAATTGTTTCCGTTATGCATAGTGCGCTGGTGTTAACTCTGCTACCACAAAATAAAAAAACAAATAAAAATAAATCTAATGCTGTTGGAAGAGGGCAATATTGGGTTGGGTTTTTTTTCTGGAAATAATTGATTGGTTGGTTTATAGTTCTAATCGTTAATTTCTTTTATTTGTTGGTGTAATAATCCAAGCTCACATGCTAATCATTGGTTGAAGGGACTTCATCTGGTCTTCTGGATTAAGAGACAAACCCTTTACATATAAATTATTTTTATGATACTAAAACAGAATTAGAGGTCACTTAACTATTTAGGCAAATCATAACAGAAAGGATAACCTTTTCATGCTTAGAGGATGATTCCTGGCCTTTATACATGACACAATCTTCAAATTTCTTGCATAGCAGCTTGGAGTTGCTCACAGGTTCCATGGCCAAGAACTAATCACAGCACATGGAGACCCAGAGGGGGCAGAAGGAGCAGCGATGGGCAGAGAAAACCCTATAACATGGTGAGGGCAAGCACGGCACCCAAGTTGGTGAATCCTCAGACTGTAAAAGGCTGAGCAGCTTCTTGCTGAGTGTGAAAACCAGAGGGGAGCCAACCAACTCTCCCCAGAAAGCCTTGCAGACTGAAGAGCCATGCTGACTAAAGGGGGGTAGGACTTATTACACAGTGCAGAGGTAAAAGCATAGCCTAGCAGTCCAATAAAACCTACACTATGGCTGGTTGTGGTAGATAAACATAAATCATCATCCAATACATATCAGGTCTCTGTAGATGCAGAAGATAGATACAAATTACACTGACAGTTTGCTGCTATGTGATAACTTTAGCCCTACCAGATCCAGCAGTCGGACACAAGAGTAACTGAGGGTACTGCAGTTATGGTTTGCAGCAGTTTCTGTCACGCTGGTTCTAAACACAGCTTTAGGAGAAACAGCCGCTTAACTCTGTCTTTTGTGGGGCAAAATACAATAAATATCTCACTACTCACTGCTTAAGTGTTGTTACGTTGTGTTCAGCGTGTGAATGTGTGCACTTACGCCTTCAGATGAATATTGAGAGCTTGTTGCTATAAAGCACAGAGCAAATGCTGTATTAGACAGCCCTCATCACCTTGTGCTGATCATGTCCAGGTGTCATTTCTCTCTTCTGCCCTCAGGATAACAGAGGCCTCCAAAGCAGATACAACCACATGACAAATGGGTTGATTAGCACTTCTGTCCCCCTGCCTCTCTTCCCAGTGGAAAGAAAAATGTTTATAATTTAGATTCATTAGGTAATTCTCATGGGCTTCGTAACACAGGCTGTGCAGATATACACAAATAAGTATAAATAAATGATACTGACACACAAAATGTTTCAGAATTATTATTTTTAAATCAATTAAAAATACTCTGTTTGCTAAGTCACTTTGTACACATTTCCAAAGCTATAGCTACAGAATTGAAACTGTTATTTTTGGCTTTGGCAATGTAAAAAAAAAAAGAAAGCTTGCTCTGTTTATAAAATAAATTATACTTCCAGTCCTAAATGCAGATCACTGGGAGTATCAGGATGGGAGATCCAAGCTTGGAAATCTGCATACAGTTTCTTGCTCTTAGCACAGACACACCATCATCTTTAGATACTGGCATACTAGCACAAGATTGTTCCCATGCATTTTTGGAAAGGCGCTCACCTCTAGAGTGGCCCAGGTGAATCTCGGGAGGTGCAACAAGGCCAAGAGCAACGTCCCGCATCTGGGTCAAGGCAACTGTCAACGTTAGTACAGGCTTGGTATTATGTGAATGAGAGTAGCTCTGTGGAGAAGGACTTGGGGATACCGCTGGGTGAAAGACTGGCTGTGAGCCAACAGTGTGCCCTTGCAGCCCAGAAAGCCAACCGTATCCTGGGCTGTATCAAAAGAAGCACGGCCAGCAGGTCGAGGGAGCCTCTTTACTACACTCCCAGAAGTCCCAACCTGGAGTACCATGTCCAGCTCTGGAGTCCTCAGCACAGTAAGGACATGGACCTGTTGGAGAGGGTCCAGAGGAGGGCCACAAAAGTAATCAGAGGGTTGGAGCACCTCTGCTATGAGGAACAAGCTAAGAGTGTTGGGATTGTTCAGTCTGGAGAAGAGAAGGCTCTGAGGACACTTCATTGTGTCTATTCAGTACTTAAGGGGAGCCTACAGGAATAATGGGGACAGAATTTTTAGTAGGGCCTGTTGCAAAGGACAAGGGGTAATGGTTTTAAACTGAAAAAGAGTAGATTCAGACTAGACATAGGGAAGGAATTTTTTACAATGAGGGTGGTGAAACACTGCAACAGGTTGCCCAGAGAGGTTGTGGATGCACCGTCCCTGGAAACATTCAAGGTTGGATTGGATTGGACTCTGAGCAACCTGGCCTAGTTGAAGATAACCCAGCTTATTGAAGGGGAATTGGTCTGGGTAACCTTTAAAGGTGTCTTCCAACCCGATGCATTTTAGAATTCCGTGATTCTGTTTCTGTTTACTGAAGAATAAAATAGTCAGAAGTAAATTATAGAAAAATCTAGTTCTGCTAAAATCCGGAAGGATTTTTTTCAGTTTAATATATATAATACTAACCTGTTTAATAGCAACATTTAGAACCTACACCCAAGATCAGAATAGAAAGATGACTAATTGTAATACACTGGTTTTTAATTATTATTCATTGCAATAGTAATTTAAGTTCATTAGAGGATCAACTACTTAATGCCTAGATATATGTGAAATACATAGATGTTGGTATGGAAGATAAAAGAAAGAATTAAAGCAAAAAGGGTTGGGTTTTTTTTTTCCTTTCTGGGTGAAATAAAACCTACTTTAATAATATATTGTACAGGTGTAAGGGAGTTAAAGTTTTGGTTTTATGTATTATACATATATTCACATTACATTGCTAGACTTGAGCTGGTTCAAATTAGTTAGGAGTAACAGATGGAAATCACCCTGAGGTTAATATCTCTTCCCTTCTGAACTGCCAGCTTCCAGCAGGTTTTTTATATCCTTAATTTTCCTATGCTACTGCTTGCAAATTTACACTGTAAGCATTTTTCTTCTTCTTCTTTTTTTTTTTGTTGTTTATATTCTTCATTATACATCAAGGGTATCTTACGCCTTTTTATTCATTGTATTCATCATCACTATGTTGGCATGCTTGTCCTCATAAGTCTGTTGTTTGATTACTCTTACAAGCATCTGCTATCAGTTCTGCATTTCTCACAGGAAGTATTCTGAACATATCTGTCTGTTCTTTGCAGTTCATCCTTTGTATATTATTTTGATTTTCACCAAAACTTTGCCGGAAATCACATGACAGTTATTTTTATGCAAAATGTTGAATGCTTAATCTGCTGTTTAAGATATTAAGTATATGCTTAAGGCATCAAATATGTATTCCTACACCACGTAAGTACGTGAAGATCTCTGAGTGGCTGATAGTGTTGTACACCAAGGAAGTTACATGTTTCTACAATCTGATAACCTGCAGAAAACCAGGAAGAGATATAGTGGAAAATCTCAACCCTATTTTGTAGTAGGGAGACTGTAAAATAGTCAGTACTACACTTTGCCACAATCTGACAAATACTTAAGTATATGTTGAAGTCAAAGATAATTTAAAATACATGCATTTGCTGAAGTACTTAAATACGATGCCCAATTTCACAGATTATAGTAGAAGCAAAAACTGAACCAGATCTAGTTCATTGTACACAACCTCGGACTCTCTCTTCCTATTAAGAAAACCCTTCTAGGCAGTAGTCCTGTAAAGCCTACAGAAAACATCCTGAGGTGTAAAACTGGTTCAAAACTACCATACAATATCTCATCACAACAGAATCCTTTTTCTGTGTATGACAAAATATGTATACTTTACAAATATCAGAATTATTATCTCTATGTTCTATACAGAAAACTGTATGTCTATGGTAAGATATTCTTCAATATTCTTTGCCTCAAAAGAATTCACTACTTCTCATACTGTAAATAACACAGATTTTACCTAAAACTGCTCATTAAAAGTATATTCTTTGAGTTCCAAGGTAAATTGCTCTAAAGAGCCCCATGGAAGATCAGGATTAAGCATGTGTAAACCTCCTTTTGTGCAGAAATATTTTATTGTAGTTGTTAATTATGCAGGAAACATTGAGCTCTTTCAAACACTTCTCTGCAACATCAAGAATTGAGGGGTTAACACAGTAAAATTTCCTTGGTTAAATCTGACAAAAAACCACGCTTGGAAACAAGTCTTTCTTGACATTATAATAAAGGTATCATCAGTAAGGGTAAGGTACACTAAACATATCTTTTGGCACTGGAATTTCTAGAATAACAGGTTTACATTGTGCTCATCTGTGCTGACTTGAACATGTACTGAGAGCAGAGACATGAGGGGACTGAAAAACTTCAGGTACCATTATGGGTCCTGATGGGAACTACACACTGGTGTTCATAGGATCATCCCTGAATGAGCCTATGAACACTCATTCTGCTCTGCTCTTCTCAAATCTTCCAGCCGGCTTCTTCCTTCCTGTTTCTGGTGTAGCCATTCTAAGACCTGGTTTATTAGGGTTTTTTTCACATTTCTACTCAATTTTTTTCCCATTCTATTTGTAGAATAATTCCACTGAGAAAAAAAAATATTAAAAGTATGATGTCCAAAAATTTGGTCTGCACAATCAGTACAGGCACTTTGTGTAGCCCACAGATTCAAGGACCCTCTGTCCCCAGATTGAAGCATGACCAGTGGGACTGAAATCTTTGAAGATTTCAGATTTTCAAAGCAAACAAGTCTTCAAAGGGCATGTTTAAGCTGCAAGATTAAAAAAGAAAAGCCTTTAAATTTGACCTAGTTGTGCAGATTTTTGTAATGTGGACAAATGAGTAACATTTCCTGCATAGGTCCTCTCTCTGTTGCATTTCAAGTCCTTTCACTACAGCAGAAAAAGGCCCAGAATTTTCAAAGAAAATGTCACCAATTTTTTTTTTTTTTAAATAGTGGAACAAAATATTTTCCTGTATTCTAATGCCTAAAAAATGCCTGGATATCTTTGTCCCCTTTTTCTTCTCTCTCTCTCTTTTTTTTTTTTTTTTTTTTTATTCTTTTTCTTTTAATCAGCCTACAGGCTGGAAAATTTCAGTCCAGATGGCTGAAGTTTGGCAAAGTTATAAACAAACAAAATCAGGGTCTTAGAATTGGAAGTGATGGGCAATGTTACTAATTAGGCATTCTATATTTATTTTGCCCAGCTGCCTCCTCTTTTCCATCTCCAACTAAAAATAACCAAGAAAACAGAAAATTTGTTTTGGTAAAAGATAATCGGTATGGGACCTTGTTTGGTGGAAAAGGATTAATAAAAACCTGTGCGTTAACATCTAAACATTCTTTTAGGTAACTGTTTTCCCCAAAAACGTCAGTCTTCTTTCCAAATTCCTCTAAATACGTCATTGTTTGAGTTATTCTGATTATGCTAATGTCATCTCTGTAGGTGTAAAAGTTTGACAGCTATGCGCATTCTAAAGAATGAGCTTTTCCATTCACTTTTAAAACTGTTTGGCTTTATAGGTTTACCACTTCTTGTGTCCAAAGTCAATGACAAAACACAAGAAAAATTCATGTAAAATAGGAATGAAAGTGTTGGTGATAACATAAACTTTCAGTTCCTGGATTCAGATGACTAGTTTCATCGTATTTTTATATTTCTTCTTTACATTTAGCACTTGGAACCTAACTGTATCCATTCTGTAAGCAGTCCATCAAACATCCACCACGCACTGATAGACATGATTATCATTTCCTCAGACCTGTCTTCCTTGTTGTTGGCTGCCTCCATGTTAAAGACACTTTTGATATTATGGTCTTTATTTGAACTGTTGAGATCTGTGTTTTCTGGAGAAGATTTACAGTCTGCATCTTGGATGTGGTAATATGGGAAAAGCTGGGAAAAGTCAGCCATGGAGCCACAGCACCATCAAGTGACTATTGCCTCTGTCACTGTAAACTCCACTTCATGAGCACATGAGTAGTCTCCCTTTTGTCTCTCACCCTCTTTCTGACACAGGTAGTGAAATAAGTTAATAACGACTGGTTAAATAATTAAATTCAATGTATTGTTTCATTATTTAAAGGGCAACTTTATTAAGCCTTTTGTACCGTGTCTTTTGGAAATACCATAACACATTCGGCTCAGGGTACATACCAGAAGGCTGTGATCAGCTGACTGGGCTTCCTTTCCAGTCACTTTTGCTGCACAAGGCAATGTTGGGAAAATAATTTAGTGTTTCTGTGCTTTAGTTCTGAATGGAGTATGGAAATTAGTAGCTAGCCATGCTTTTAGTACAGATATACAAATGAAACACATTATATCAAAGCACTATCTATCTCCTTTATCATATTTTTTATTTCTTTTTTGTTTCCCTAAGCAATTCCTTGGGGCTCAAACTGACAACATCACTATGTGATCATGCAGAGACAAACATGGGTATTCACAGAAGCTTTCTGAAGTCCACCCTAGCATTTCCAGTGGTTTCCATGTTTTGTTAACTCAACAAAGCAGAGAGTAGCCTGTACACCAGGAAATCATCACAGTGGACATTAGTTCTTCTTTATCAGGCGCCAAAGAGGACTTGAGGACAGCAAAGGTCACGGGCTTGGCTTATGTGCTGAGAGGAAGGTAAAGCTGATTTTCTTCTTCCACTTCACCCACTTTCTGGAGTTTCCTAGCACCTGCTTTGATTGCATATGGAAAACCACCCTTGAGTTGTGTTATCTCAGGCCAGTCAAAGAGGCTTTGAGACTATGCCTTTTTTTCATATACGGAATCTTTCTGTTCAGAGCAAAGGACAGGAAAATGGGGAAAAATCAGCTTCATGTCACACTGAGATTCTTACAGGTGGAATGTAAACTTAATTTGACACTATCTTTTCAAATAATATAACTCCTTCATAAATATTCTATCACATGAGTGGAAAGATATGACAGGATGCAATATAGGAGCTTTTACTGTCCAAAGTGATTATACCGCAATATAACCTAGAAGGAGGTTTCATTGACCATTAATACATCATATATGTCTAAAATATAAAAAATATATATATGATGTGTATATATACGTATTATAACAACGTATCACAGGATTTTTCATCTTTGTTAACTTTCTGAGTTTTTTTCTCAAACCTGAGCATTTAATAGTGGAATAATAAATACAGCCATCATAAATATTTCATTCAAACACCAGAAGTAGATTTAAGAACTGGATATATGCCACTATTTATGCTAATCCCTGATTCTGGAGAAGTCAAAGTGAGAGAGAGAGTCATTTGAGTTAATGGCTGTTAGACTATCGGTAAGTAAATAATGTCAGACATTAGCTGGCTTCCTGAGGCCAAAATCTGCAATTCTGTTAATGTCCCAGACAATTTGACTGAAGTTAGTGGGTATAACCAGAAACAAATGTAGCCTTTCTCTTGCTTGTAGGTCCCTGGCTCTCGTTAGGTAACTGGGGCTTGGAACTCCCTGGGGTACATACATGGCTGTAGCCAGATGGATGTGGACTTTTGGATGACGCAAACAGCTCAGTAAGGCTGCGAATGGAAACAGGTCTTGTTTAAGCCACAACATTCCACATAAAGTTTTGCAAATGGAGAAATGTAATGTGTTGCTAAAATACAGAAAAATGAAAAATCATCTTTATATCCTTGGGAAAAATATTGATGTGATAGTGGTAGAAGTGACAATATAAGACAGAAGTACCCAGATTCAAAAAACTCTTTGTGTAGATTTCTGAAATACATGATTCCCCACTATGTTCAATCTGTGTGTACATCTGGTTCCAAGACATGATTTGTGATTTTAATATGGTTGGTGAGACATAAGCTAATATGTTTTTCTCTGCTGGAGCTAAAGCATTCAATGTAGGGGAAAAAAAAAAAGAAGAGAGAGGGAATCTCTAACAATTATGTGAAATGAGAGATGATAATTTCCTGTGACAATAGACCAGGGAAATACAATGTTTCTTAATATTGCTGCCCACAGGTCACCCCAACATCTCTATGGTCTTTAAATTTAGCAGCTGAGTAGAATAGGGAGGGGGTGGGATTGGGGACGGGGATGGGACCTTACTGTTACAATCATTTTCCTGCCTGAAACTTCACCCTGCTTTGATGCTGTGTACTTTTTTTCAAAATGCACCCGTTGAGCATTAAATTTTAGTCAGAGCAACAACAACAAAACCAAAACAAGTCCTACACATAAATGAAGGGTTTTTTTCTAAAAATGCCCAAGTTGTTCTGGTAGTCCAGTAATCACCAGCTTCTCTACAAGGCAGTCTCAGCTGTCTGTGTCACAGCATTCACAACACACTAATTTTCCATTAAGACACCTAACATTAAGTGTCATATAGCAGTCAAAGGTTTGCAGTGCTGAGCACTTTCTCCAGCAGCTGTCACTGCTTTCTCCTCTGGCATTTGTACCACTCCAGTACTGTACATAGTATGAAAGTCCTAATCAGCTCGCCTTCATTTCATTTCCTCTGTCTGAAATCTTGTGTATGCTGCATGTAACATGCCATTCTGCCAGATGTTGCTTGTTGAGAATATCAGAGACAGCATCAGTCAAAATGGGGAAGTAACTCTTCGCAGTTTTAATTAATTGGTAACCTAACTGATGGACTATTGTATTTTTTTGCACAATGGAGTTATTTTGGCTTTAAAATGTGAATCTTAAGTTTTGGGTTGATAAGTTTTTTCATGTCTTTTCCTACCAGGGTGAAAGTGAGTTAAAAATCTATTTAAACCTTGGGAAAAACAAGGCCCACAGGAGAAGTTTTATTATAGTGTGATTGATTGCCAGTTTATTCTGCTCTTACGAAGATGTCTCTAGAGATGTGATATTTGATAGATACTTGTTTTTACAAGCCAAAGTTCTGAAAATGCCCACCTCGAGCCAGGCACATATTTCTTGGTGAATTTTTGAGTGCCAGAGTGACAAACTCCTCTGCACACCACATTCTAGCTCTACGGCTTATGTACTGTTCTTCTTTTGGAATGTCAAGTTCTTCACGGGTAAAGATGACCAAGAAAGATGTGGGTACTGTGACAGTGGGTTTTGCACCTTATTTTTGAAATGGTGGTTCAGACAATAGAATTAAAGTGCTACATTCAAATTTAGGCCCAATAGCCTTAGAGCAGACCTGCTGTGCTGAAACAACAGAAGATCGTTGTCTGGGAGGAAGCTCGAAGCCGCAGACTCCCCACTGCTCCATGCTCTGAGGAGAGGTGCAGGGTGGTTATTCCTTCTGTGACTTGTTTTTTATTCTACAGACTTGCTGGTATTGCTCTGCATTGCTTGCTAGTGCCAGAGGATGTGGGCTTCTTGGAGAGAAGCAGAGAAGAACATAATCATACCAACAGGGGCAGCGTCAGCATTGCTGTTAGCTTTTCTCTGCTGATGCTTTTCGTGGAGCCATACTGAATGGGCTTACCTCCAGTGTATGCTGCAATCTGCCTAACTGAATGACTACAGCAGAGGAATGTCCAGATCTAAACATCTGAAGGTTCCAGATCTAAACGTTGCTCTTAACGTTTAGTTGGGACTGGTATTTTCGATTGTCTGACCTTTGAAACCAGAGCAGTTTCCCCAGAGTACCAACTGACTTATTAAGTATACAGTAAAATATATTATACAGAATTATTAATAAAAAATATATAGAAAAATAATTCATCTTAGGAAAATCAACATCATGTTTATTAGGTTCTAGCAAACAAAGGATAATAATGTAGTTGTATTTATAGTTGAATTTATCTTAGGCAAGAATAAAACAGTCACATTTATCATCATAAGAGGCTCTACTATCATGTTTGGACTCCAAAGAAGCTAATGAATTGATTACAGTAATAATGAGAATAAATGAAATAAATCATCCTGCAGAAAGAGAAGTTGAAGTCTGAATTTAGTATCTTGCAGTATCTTTTTTTTCAGGTAATACCTATGTCTGTAACACATCCTTGAGAGAAAAATCTTATTAACTGAATAGTGCAACATGATCAACACTGTGTGAAGGGTCCCTTCTAGAGGTGTAATAGTACATTCCCATGGGCTAATTTTATACAAAACAGACAGATAAAGAATTGTCTGACATTCCTGTGGCAGGTGATTATTCACAAAGTTTCTAATTGAATGGAACACTCAAAATCCAAGTAATTATTATTACTTGATTGATTAATTAATAATATTACTAGAATAAGTGAAAAGTGCTAATATAATTCTACTGTTCTGAACTCTGTAAGAAGGTTGTTAACATTTAGGAACTGTTTCAGATTTTTCATTTTCTTCCAGCACTAGATTCTTGTGTTGATGGTACTGGGAAATCAGAAATGTAATTTTAAGTGAGGAGCTAGGGAAACAGAGAGATTCAAAGAGGTTGCACAGCTAAGATTTCATAAGGAAAAGTAATTAGATTTGTTCATTAAATAAGAAGAACTTACCTTTCTAGTACCATGGGATCATGGTACTGGAAAGTAGTATGCTACTGAAAAGTGCATATTTTACCATTAAAAACAGTCTTAAAACTACACAATTGGCCAAGATTTCTTTCAAAAGTGCCTAGCAGTTTTACATATCTTAATAGCTATTAATGTCCCCTAAGTTATTGGAAGTTAACATTATTCTTAGAATGTATCAGATGTATGTTTTTTTAAAGTTCAGCTCCTTAGTTTGCAGGCTTTCCAAACCTGAGTCACAAAGCTGAAATTAAATGAATGTTTAAAATTAAGTCTGATCATTATTTTGCATTTTATTTCTTCATGGCTTATGATGTTTGCTCAACATTTTCATAACTGTAGTATGCAGATTTTAAGGATAAATCTCTCACTAATTATTAGAAATAATTTCATTTTCAAAATGTTTTAAAGACCTGTCAGCCTTTTTCAGATATTTTTCCACCTCCAGATTTTGAGTCCTAAAAGCCCTGAAGACACCCTCTAGCATAGCCAGCTCTTTCTGTCTCTGTTGGTCAAATGGCTGCATGAAAATGTAGAAGGTGAAGAGTTTCCTGAAGAAAATCTCATCCTGCTTGCCCTAACATAACAGTCCAGTGAAATTATGAGGGGAAAGATGCTAAGATACATGACATTAATTGGGACTTTATAGATCTATATTGTATAACTACTTGGAAGTAAGCTGGAGACTATGAAGTTCTCTGGAATTTATCTGTCAAAGACTCTCTGCATGTAAACCAGTAAGTATAAAGGAGACCATTTTAAACTGTCCCTGCAGATTTGAAGTGTTCTATAAAGATGCCTTCAGTACAAGGGTCTAAATACACAGAGATTTCAGAGTGTTTGAATGTGCTCATCTCACGTGTTTTTCTGCCAAAGTGATCCAGTGGAAATGATGCTTAGGAAAAAAAAAATCTTTTTCAAGGAGGAAAATCAAAATTATTACTGCTCCAAATTTTTGAAGCTAAATGAGTGAAATACGGGTCTTGCTGCTGGAATAAGTTGCCTTTAGGTAATACTCAATCCGGGTTAGACTTGTAAAACCAGGCCCTCAAAGAGAGGAGCAAACCATGTTCAGTTTTTTTAAAGCATCAGTTTGATGACAGGTGACAACAATTCCTTTCAAACTGGAATTAGAAGGCCATTGTATTGATCCTTCAACAGAGACCAGCCCTCCTAACAGTTGCAGAGTCTACAGCATAGCTCCTGTAGTACAATACGCTCCTCATTAGCAACTATGCCGAAAATTACTAACCATGCCTCTGTGTGTTCCTTCTTGCCCATGCTATTACAGAACATAAAGAGAGAGAAAAAGAATGAAATCTGTTCAAGGTAATGGGCTGACATCGTTAAGCTCATTGTTTTTACTTTTAGTGAGCATAATGC
>NW_010411090.1:21224-34302 GCF_000710305.1 Buceros rhinoceros silvestris | reverse complement strand
TTCCTGCTTCACAGAGGGCTGGTGCTTCTTCCATCCCCAGTACAGCACAGCTTGGTGGTGCTGGCTGTGGCACATCCATTCCCTGGGCTATAACGCTATGCTAAGGGCTCCAGCCCAAAGCAAGTTTGTTTACCTTGCCCAGCAGGTATGGATGACGAACTCTTCTCAGTGCTTCAAACGTGAAAATAATAAAGTTGATCCAAAGAACGACCTTGACACCCACATCTTTCAAGTTATAACGGGGCATATTATATATATTTACTTTCTTCTTTTGTGACTTTCAGTAGGCGGTAAATTAGGGTCTAACTAGACGGACAGTTAGTTCACAAGAGTGGGGACTGGGGATTCAAGTTAATGGGTTTCACTGGCATAGCTCAGACTGTGTAGGTTTGTACCAGCTGAGCTCTTGACACTACCTTCTCAGATCAGTCTCATTCATCAACTAAATAGATTCAGATAACATCACTACTATAAAATGTGTTTATTTGTTTCTGTTTTATTCTGATGAGGTAACTGCTTTCCACAGACTCATTTCACTGTGAAATGATGCCAGGGTAAGTACTTATCCCTATTTGCTATGTGAAAATCTAGATCCCACTTAAAGTACTTTTAAAATCATTGAATACTAACATTATGATTTTTTAGCCAGTAAGATTTCTTTTTATCAAAGCCAAAGTGTACAAATGTATTTTCGTAGCCACCTAACATGTATTATTTTCCATTTCTCTGGATAATTCAACATACCATATTTCATTAAAAAAACAGGATCACTCTACCATAACTGTGGTTTATGACTTCTAATTATCATTAAAGAATATGGACATGCAATAAATACATTCTAAGAAAACTAGTAACTTAAAATGTATTTAAAGGTAATGATAAAACTCCTGAATTTAAAATGTTTATTGGGTTTTAGTCTACATATTATTACACAATAACAATACATCATGTGAATCAAAATCTCTTCCTGGAAAGTCTGATTTTCTAACGTGGACGTTGAGGTAGAGATTTCCTAGAAGGTTGGGTTGGGAAGGTAAAGGAATGTAGCTGAGTACTGGAAAAGTCCTGGTGGAAGCCTAGCTAAAGAGAAGAACATTTATTTAGTGAACTTGAATAGGAAATAATGGAAATGACATTTAGTAAAAAAGACAAAGTGAATTATTTCCTGCCACTGCCAGTGGAGGACGAATGGGAAGTGGAGACAAAGGAAGAGCCAAGCAAGTATAAAACAGTACTGATTTCGGTAGATATGTATTAATTTACACTAGCTAAGATTTGGCCCTATTCGGAAGTGGAAACAGACATATTTGTGAATGGCCTTGATTAAAAGTGGTTACTTTACACGTGTGGCTACCTCTAAGGAGGGTCAGGCAAAGCCAGACTCCAGGCTCTTGACACATAACTCAAATTTTACTCTCAACTTGCAGCTTAGTATCTACAAAAAGAGTTCTACATAAAGAGTTCTGCTGAAAAATTGTTCTCATGTCCAAAAGCTGGCACATAGGAAGGTGGCAGAAAAACAATGATGACCTCATGCGGATATCTACATCAAACCTTTATCTTGAGTATTTCCCTGGAGCCAAAGCAAAAAACGGTTTCTTCTACCTAGGTAATAATATAAAAATGCTATAAAAATATATGATTAATACTGCACTAAGTGAAATAACATATAAATACCATCTATTTGTTTGGAAGGCTTTGGAAAAAAATTAATCAAATGTTGGGAGTGGGAGGGGAGGGGTGTGGCTCAGCTTAAAAATATGTTCTATGTTATCCCACATCTTAGAAGCAATTGGTTTAGTAGTTCACTTTTCTTCAATCATTGATCAAACAGTTCAACATTAAAATATCAAGCAGTTTCTATGAAACAAAGTGTACATAAATTTTCTGAACTTATCTGAGAAAGAGAGGCAAAACCACCCAGTGTGTCCAAAAACATGTATTAGTGGGAAGAAAATATCTCTCACTCTACATTTGAACTTCATCAAGTTTACAGCAAAATATGTCTATAAGAGAATTACAGTGAAAGGTAACAAATTTATAAAGTACAGAATTTTAATAAGGAGTAGCTCTCAATTCCTGTGTTGTTCAAGCACAAGCCTTAACGAGGACTTTGAGCCATGAAATAATGATGATAATATAAAACTTCAACAGCAATTACAGATTTTATGATAATTGCTTTAAAAGCTAACAATCTTTAACAAATATACATAATCCTCACAAATATATTTAATGCATTATTTTGACACTTTCGGTGCAAACTTTTTTCCCACATGTTTAAGCAAAGACTGGCAAAAGTTTTTCTACTTGGATTAAATTATCTTCTGTTGGTCTTTGCTGAATTAAACAATGCAATGTGAAGAGAAATAACACATCAAAGAAGTTTCAGCAGGTAAACGAGATTCAAAATGTTTTGCATAATTACCACGCTCGCGATACTTTGACTTTTTGTAATCTTCTTAAATTAGGATGAAAATAAGTCACTTAAAGTAGCTATAAAGAGACTGGTTAATGAGTTTTATAGAGGCTAGGACACCTGTCTTATCAAAATCAGTATTCCATTCAAAATCACGTAACAGATTAAATCAGTTAATCATAAACACTGTAGAAAGTACTTAGAGCTACCAATAGTAAGTAGAAACATTTTGAATGATACTGAGATCCACAGAGATGCTTAAAATGTATGATATATTGTCACAATGAGAAACTGAATTTGCAGAAAGAAGTAGGTTCTTTCAGCATTAATTTGCAACATTCAGAGAAATATTTCATACATTTTGTAATTGTCATTCTACACTGCAAGTGCTTGACAGAAAAACCTGTGACAACTATGTGTATATTATTTATTCTGCCACAACATTGGATCTCAAATAAATATCCCAATACCTAAAGCAGAGGTTTAGGTTAGTAGGACGACTACTTGTGCAATGTCAAATCAACGGCTGACTCGTGTATGATTTTTAAGCAAAACATTCATGATTAACATCAGAGTTTGAAGATTCAGCCATCAGTATATCTTAAGAAACAAGAAAGGATTTGAGTAGGCTTTAAGGTAAGTATTTGTTCTTCCAGACATTTTTTTCTCCTGGTGTTCTTTTGGAGAGTGAATACTGGTACAGGGGCAGGTGGAAAAACATTTCCGGTATTCAGGAAAATAGCAAAAGTTTATGTGTGTCCCTCTAGAGTTCTTTGGGAGAAAGGAATCAAAGCAAATAGAGGTGAATTAGAAAATCATCTTTTAACAATGAAAATAAAAGTCTAATGAGGAATGGAAAAATTTAGAATCCTGTTTTCAACATCACTGTTCGCTCAAAATTTTCTGAATTTGCTAGAAAGTTTTCGCATATCTGATTATTTGGTAGCAAGGGACATCCCCATCCATGTTAGTAAATAGTCCCAATTGTATGGCTAGATTGTAAATAGTCCCAATTGTACAGCAATAGATTGAAACTACAGCTAATATGCCCGTGACTTCTCTAAACTGATGTTTCCTTCTAATTTAACCTAAAAGTTTGGAAATAACTGCTTAGGTGATCCCCATTTTCTGTTGCCTTCTACTTTCTTCTTAAAGTGTCAGGGATGTGCTGGAGTAATTCTTGATCTTTGAAGTCAAGAGACACAGTTGATTAAAGTCTAATTATCACTTAAAGGTATATTCATAATCCCTAACTGTGCTTTGAAGAAATTAGGATCCTAAGATCCTAATTAATGAAGAGAGTTAATGAACAGAGAATGGCTACTCCAGGGGCAGGATTAGATCAGGTGACTAACATTTGGTTTTCTACAGCCTTGGTATGTTCTAGCAACACACCTGAACAACTCCAGGATCTTGATGAATGATTGCAAACACTCAGACTGTGAATTTGTATTGCTGAATACAGAGACAGGGCATGAATTATTATTGTCTGATCTGCTGGCACTATGTTTATCTAATGCAGAACAGAATACCATTCGCCTTCTTTGCAGCAAGGGCACATTGCTGACTCGTATTCAACCTGGTGTCCACCAGGACACCCAGGCCTTTTTTGCAAAGCTGCTTTCCAGATGGGTGGCCCCAAACATACATTGCTGTCTGGGATTATTCCTCTCCAGGTGCATAATATTCTGTGCTTCCCCTTATTGAATGTTAAGTTCCTGACAGCCCATTACTCCAGTTGTTGAGGCCGTTCTGGATGGCAGCATGACCTGGCGTATTGGACACTCCTCCCAGTTTGATATCATTTATAAACTTGCTTAGGGTACACTCTGCCCCATCATCCAGATCACTAATGACGATGTTAAAGAGAACTGGAGGTAGCATTTGGTCCATTAGCGTTTCTGTTGCAATTTATCAGTGATACCAGAGTGGTATTATGAAAATAATTTGCCTTTCGGATTCTTACAATAATAGTAATAGGGATTCAAATGAATTAACTCCAGTAGTAAAAAGATAAAAGCAGGAAAAAATACAAAAGTTGGGAAAAGGTAGCAAAGATAATAACCTGCAGATTTATTTAAGTACCCTAATCCTTGCATCAAGGTAAGCCATTTATTTCAAATGATGTTTAGATTCCTGAGCCTTTGAGGCCACAGCTTATTTGTGGTGTTAGACACTGACACACAGACTACTGAGAGACAGGGAAAATGTGAGAAAAGCATAGATATCATAGGACTAAAGGCAAGACAGCCATCGGGAAGCTGTCCATGGACATAATCAGCTTATAGAGCCTGTAAGTTCAAGTGTAATTTCTCTAAGGAATATGACCTTAATAAATGCAGTCCATTACATTTTTAGAGTCAGTATAGCTTCAAAGCTATTTGCATGTAAATGATTGTGTTTTCTATCGCCCAGTATTATCTGATAATTATAAGCATAAGGTTTTCGTTGTTGTAGTTCATGTAATTTATGCTACAGTCATGCCTAAAATCCAGAGAAGAGATACTTGTGTTAGCAGAGCTTGGTAGTCTCCAAAAATTGCATCTAAATAGATCCAAAGACTCCACAGTTTTGGATTGTTTTTCTAATTTCCCAGCATGAAAATGTTTTTCCCTTAAGTATTGGTATTGCTGCACTTGGTTGTTTCCTAGAAGACTATAATACATCCTACAGTTATCAAACACATTGAGACTGACTGAATTGACTATTGATTTAATATAACCTAATGATAAGACCCTGTGATGAGGAAAATAAAACCATGTTGAAGATGGCTATATCATTAGCTATCTAGAGATACACAAGCTTTGCCAGACTTAGTCCCACAGAGAGATACCAATAAATAAAAAAACCAAACAATACTCATATGTCTAACTAAATATGTCTAAGTTTGGAATAAGATGTCAACTGATGAGAAGCTTGGCAAATACTGTGATTCATAATGCTATATTTTTTAAATTGTTAGCTTATGGAGAAGAAAATGAACAAAAGACAACAAAACAGAAGCGTATAACATTGGTAAGAAACATGGAGAAGTAGAAAAAGCCACACTCCTTTCATACTCATAATCTCAGAAGAATTATGTGATGTAGCTTGTTCTGTATTGCAAAAAAGAGATCATAACTGGGCTAGACCTGGGCCTAACTCGATTATGAGACTTGTGAAACGGTTCACAAATCTGAAGACATGGCAGTCTACATCATGTTGGTAACTTAGGTACTCTAGAGATTAAAGTCTTCTTAACTGAGGTATTAAATCTGAGCTAGATTATTTTTGTACTGTGCAACGCTTACATTTAGATCGTTTGAACTGGTGTATTTATCTGAGAAGTGGATCGTTTTATCTTCTGTACTCATAGAGATGGTACGTAACTTGTTCTCTTCTTTCTAGCTCTACCATCTTGTCTAGTATGATCTGAAGTTATCTAAGACTATATTATATCTTTTCTAGACACTTTCCACTTGTCAAGGATACTCTCCATACCTACAGCTCTTTCCAGCAAGATTATTTAAGAAAATTAATCAAGATTTTGTTATTAAATTTACCACAGTGGACTATAAAAAATAAATGTAATTGTCTTCAGTGAACTCTGGGGTTAACTGGCTTTCTGTGCAGGACATGAACATAACACAGCTTAGGTTGCAGTCTAAGCTTTTATTCTTATTTGACCTAAGCAATTAAACAAAAATTTGGAATTTTGTAAAGCAGTTTCCTCCGAAAGAGGAACTGCTGATGAATGGCCAAACTCTCACTTCCCTGAACAAAGGAAAAAATTCTCTTGCTCGTGATGCCAAACTCCTTTCAGCTTGCATTTAACCTAGAAGGTCTCACTGTTGTGCCGCCAGAGCTTTTATGATTGAATCTGGAGGTTTCCATCTGGCTGTCTGGTGTCCTTCTTTTCTTCCTTGCCTCTGCTCTTGCCAGGGCTGTGCCTCATAGTCTCTGTCAGATTTAGCTGAAGTGACTGCAAAGCTTTTAGGCTTTACCAATTTGCAGAGTTCCTTTATCAGGCAGCATACATTCCCTCATCTAGCACAGCTAAAACCTGAAAATAATAATGTAAATGCAAATTGATTGCTGGTTTAACTTCACATGCCAAGTTATGAACTAGTACGGCTTCTGCAATAACAGACTGCAGAAGTAGAAAGGAAAAGCTTAAAATAATAAGCTTTTCAGCCACCCTGGCTCTGTGATTGCGTGATTACACGCGAATACATGATTAATACCTTCACACACCACTTCTACAAAAACAAGGTAAGAAGCTACATTTATCCATGCAAATGACATGGTGTGGCAGTCTTAGTTTTACCAGGATATACACTTAAACTCAAGTTAGAGGCAATTATTGTTTCAGCCATAACTAGTCCTATGAAAAAAATGTAAAGAAATCTAAAACGATATGTGCCAGCCAGTATGGGTTTTGTGTAACTCAACCAACAGCATTATTATTCTTTAAACACAAATATTTAGTGAGCAGTAATTTAGGAGGAAAACATTTTGTGAAGACCAGTATAACAACATTTCACCCTTCAGTAAGCAATATAGCATGGTCATGAACGTTATTTACATACTGGCAGCTGGCCTGATAATGCCCTCCCCTCCCTGCCCATCATCTAGGCTGTGCCCACACAGACCAAGACTATGTGCATAGATCTTAGCATTTATCAATCATCTCAGTAGTTTCATACGGTCAGAGGTGGCTTGCATAGTCTCCATAAACTTTGCACAGCCAAAACTTTATTTGCATCACGATCTTGCAGCACAATGGTGTTGCAATTCCACCTCCTGCGCAGCATAATTGTAGCCATATGCTACATTTATCCTAGCGTAATCCTCTACTTTGAACGGGTTTATCCCCATCTGCCTTACGTAAGAATATATCTGGTATTAAAGTAGCTTTTGCAGCAGTGGACTTTTTCAGATTGTTAATCTACTCAACAAATTGTTACTTCCCTTTTCAACTCAAGTAGTTATGACAGCACAGTATTGCATTTCATTTTATTTAGTGCGATGTGGCATCCAAAAACCACGACCCTTTTTGTGGACATGCTTATCATTGCTAGGAATTACAACTTGTAGTCATCCAAAAAATGCTATTGCATTATCTCCTGATAATGTAGAGTAGCACGTAATGTATCACTGCTGTAATAACAGCCTTTGATTTATTCAGTTCTCTTCCACCGTTTACAATTGGGTAAATAGTAAAACAGAATACAAATACATCAATTTGTAGCACCTTATTTTTTTCTTTGTGAAATGAACTGATTTCATTTACAGAATCACAAAATCGGTTTGGTTGGAAGAGACGTTTCAGATCATCAATTCCTACCATTAACCTAGCACTGCCAGGTCATCACTAATCCATGTCCCTAAGCACCACATCTATATGTCTTCCAAATGCCTCCAGGGATGGTGACTCCACTGCTTTTCTGGGCAGCCTGTTCCAGAAATTTATAACCCTCTCTGTGAAGAAATTTCTCCTAATATCCAGCCTAAACCTTCCCTGGTGCAACTTCAGGTCATTTCCTCTTGTCCTATTGCTTGGTACTTGGGAAATGAGACCAACACCCACCTCACCACAACCTCCTTTCATGTACTCATAGAGAGCAATAAAGTCTGCCATCAGCCTCCTTTTCTCCAGGATAAACAACCCCAGTTCCCCCAGCTGCTCTTCATAAGACTTGTGGTCTAGACCCTTCATCAGCTTCATTGCCCTCTCTGGACATGCTCCAGCACCTCAGTGTCCTTCTTATACTGAGGGGTCCAAAACTGAACCCAGTATTCGAGATGCAGCCTTACCAGTGTTCAGTACAGGGAAACAATCACCTCCCTCCTCCCAGGTCCTTTTCTGCTGTGCAGCTTTCCAGCCACTCTTCCGCAAGCCTGTAGCGTTGCAGAGGGTTGTTGTGACGCAAGTGCAGGACCCAGCACTTGGCCTTGTTGAACCTCACGCCATTGGCTTTGTCCCATCAATCCGGCCTGTCCAGATCCCTCTGTAGAGCCTCCCTATCTTCAAGCAGATTGAGACACCTGCCTAACTTGGCATCATCTGCAAGCTTACTGGGGGTGCACACAATCCCCTCATCCAGATCATTGATAAAGATGTTGAAGAGAACAGGCCCCAGTACTGAGCCCTGGGGGGCACCACTTGTGACTGGCCACAGTCAATTCACCACCAATCTTTGGGCCCAGCCATCCAGTCAATTTTTTTACCCAGTGAAGGGTACACCCATCCAAGCCATGAACAGCCAGTTTCTCCAGGAGAATGCTGTGGGGAATAGTGTCAGAGGCTTCATTAAAGCCTAGGTAGGCAATGTCCGCAGCCCGCCCTTCATCCACAGAGCAAGTCACCTTGCCACTGACCATTTCATCATATATTACGGGGCCTTCATTTCACTCCCTGTCTCAGCACATTCAGAGAACAGCTGGTTTTACCGTTAAAGGCTGAGGGACATTCAGTACATCAGCCTCTTCCTCATCCTTGGTCATTAATTCTCTCCTGCATCTAGTAGAGGACAGAGATTCTCCTTAGCTCTCCTCTTGCTGTTAGAGTATTTATAGAAATATTTTTAATTTCTTTTATGGCAGTGGCCAGACTAAGTCTGGTTGGGCTTTGGCCTTTCTGGTTTTCTCCCTGCACAACCTTGCAAAGTCCTTATAGTTTTCCTGACTGGCCTCCCCCTTCTTCCATAGGCCATAGATCTTCCTTTTCTTCCGGAGTTCCAGTTAATGCTCTCTGTTTAGCCAGGCTGGTCTTCTACCCCGCTGGCTCATCTTACAGCATACCAGGATGACTTGTTCTTGCGCCTTTAAGATTTTCCCCTTCAGGACTGTCCAGCCTTCCTGGACTTTTTGTCCTTCAGGACTGCTTCCCAAGGACTCTGTCAACCAGACTCCCAAACAGGTCAAAGCCTGTCCTCCAGAAGTCCAGGGTGGCAGTTCTACTGATCATCCTCCTTACTTCCTCAAGAATTGAAAACTCTACATTTCATGATCACTATGCCCAAGATGGCCTCCAGCCTTCACACCACCCACAAGTCCTCTGTTCACAAACAACAGGTCTAGTAGGGAGCCTTCCCTAGTTGTCTCCCTCACCAGCTGTGTCAAGAATTTGTCTTCCACACACTCCTCTCCATTGTATTGTATATCCAGCAGACATTTGGTAAGCTGAAGTCTCTGAGAACAAATGGCAGTGGTTGTGGGACTTCTCCCAGCTGCTTATAGAATATTTCATCTGCCTCTTCATCCTTGTTGGGTGGTCTATAAAAGACTTCCACCATGATATCTGCCTTGTTGGCCTTCCCCCTGGTCTTACCCATAGGCACTCAACCCTATCATCACCGTTGTCAAATCAAAACACTCCCTAACATACAGGGAAACTCCCCTGCCTTTCCTTCCCAGCCTATCCGAAGAGTTTATTGTCATCCAGTGCAGCACTCGAGTTGTGAGAATCATCCCACCATGTTTCTGTGATGGTTATGACATCATAATTTTCCTGCTGTACAATGGCTTCAAGCTTCTCCTATTGCCCATGTTGTTGCACTTTAGTTGGGCTATTGATCCTGTCACCCTTTTGTGGGGAGAAGGCTTGATTCCTACCTGACCATTCGTAGGTGCTACTGTGGTTTCTAGCCCATTAATATCTCTTGTGTCTTTGGTGTCACATGGCACTCCATCTTCTACCCCCACTGCTATGGCAGACCTAAGGACCTCACTAGCACACCATCCCACAAATGTTGATGTGGTGCTCTCAGGTTTAACCCCATTGAGCCTGGTTTTATCCTTTTCCCCCTTCAAAACTAGTTTAAAGCTCTTTCAATGAGCCCTGACAACTTGTGTGCAAAGATCCTTTTCCCCTTTGAGACAAGTGCACCCTGTCTGTCACCAGCACGTCTGGTGTAGTATAAACTGACCCATGATCAAAACCCCCAAAGTCCTGCTGGTGACACCAGGCTTGGAGACTGGTATGTACATTGATGAAATCTGTTTTCTTCTTTAGATATCCTATTATTTGTGTGTATGCTTAATTTATGGGTTTTTTCTAGGTGAAAGAAACCCGTAGAAAGAGCTCCTTTCCAGACTGCTCTGCACTCTTTCCATCAAATCTGACATTATAAATGTTTGAACATAAAAATCAACTGCATGATATATCTAGTGCTTTTCTTAGGCCACAGAGCTACTATAATTCAAAGATGTAAGTCAAGTCATGTAAAACTATTCAAAATTATGAAAAATACACCCCCCCTATAAAACTGCCATAATCCTTCTCTGAAGGTTATTTCAGTGTAAATTTTCTGTAACATATGGATGCTCATCTGAGCTTCATGCATCAGAATATTCTGGAAATGAGTATGACTGTACACATAAGGGCTAAGCTTCAAACATTCCATTGACTTTTCATTTAAATACATTTTTAATATGTCAGGCAACATTATCTAACCCTCTATCTTGTGTATATTTCACAGCAATTAAAACACAGAGAATGAATTATTTGTAAAAACTTTCAGTAAAATATTTAATGCGTTTCTTAAAGCTGCTCAGAAAACCAAATATGTGATAAACGAACTTTAAAATGTCAAAACTGAAATTAAACAATTCAAACAAAATGTTAAGAATAAAACAAACTGTTTATCTCAATTTTTCTTTGCCTTCACTCTCAAACTTGCATGCAGAGGTCCAGATTTTCCCTTTTCTGCCCCCAACTTGTTTTTCTAGATCTGTGGGGGCTTTTTGTTTCATTAACAACTCCACTGATTAACAGCTTCAATTTTGGCAAAAGCTTCAAACTAGGCAGCAGCCTTCAAGGACAAGTTTTTCCTTCTATTGCTCGGAGGTCTGTAGCTATCAACACAGTGTTTGAATATATTAAATGCCTGTATTTTGTGGGTGTCTTTGGGGGTAAAAGTGAAAGATCACAGCTCCATTGCCAGGTGCTATCGCTTAAGAGTCTGTCTTTCTCTTTTCCTTCAAAGCCTGTGTCACAAGGGACAAAAAAGATTAAAGTCTCTGATGCTCTTCTTTACGCATGCAAAAAAGATGCTGCCTATCTTCACATACCTTTTTTTTCTTTTGTTTCCTTAATGATTATCTTCCTGTGGGAAGCCGAAGTAATTTTCTTAAAAATAAACAGAGTATAACATTAGACTTTTTTTTTACCTTCTTTTTTCGTCTTTAAGAGGCTGTTTAATTAGATCTGTGTAAATGATGGGGGAGTATGCTAGTCTCTAGCCTTGCAATTATTTCAAGTTTTTTGAGCATATACACAGCTATTCTCTTCATTCCTCAGCACCCTTTACAATAAGACTATTACAGCAAAGATCTTGATTGCATTGTGGCTACTTCTAATGTTTATTCATCAACTCTTGCTTTTGGAATTAATTCATCAGGTCAGTCAGGGAACTCTTATGCGTACAATTACATTTCCATAGGCTTCTTCACAATAACAAGTTGTCACCATGCAACTCAGCACACGTCAGCGCAGGGCCAAGGAGACCTGCGGGAATGGGCTCCCAGAAATCCCATTAAAGTCATCAAGCACAGATACCAGGTGCTGCCCCAGGGAGGGCAAGGTCCCTGCAATGGGTCAGGCTGAGAACAGAGGGGCTGAGGAGTCCCTTTGTGCAAAAGGCCTCAGGATGGTACTGAGCAGCCAGCTGACCGTGAGCCCAGGGTATGTTCTGGCAGCAAAGGCAGCAGGCAGCCTGTGGGGCTGCATAAACAGGAGCATGGTCCACAGATTTAAGAAAGGCATTGTCGCCCTCCGCGTGGTAATCATCAGGCCACATCTAGATACTGCATCCAGTTTTGGGCCGCAACACAAAAATCATGTGAACAAACTGGAGGGAGCTTGGGGAGGACCCCCATGGTGGTAAGGTCGGAGCACTTGCCCTGTGAGGAGTGGCTGGGAGAGCTTGTTTGATTCAGCCTGAAGAAAGGACAGATTTGGGGTATCAAACAGAGCCCACAGCCTATGAGGTGTCATTGGGGTTTCCCCAAGATGCTGTGCATCTCTGTGTTTGGAGAGATTCAAGCCCTGGAACTAGCCATGAGCAACCTGGTCTGACCCCAGAACTGTCCCTGCTTTGGATAAGGAGTTGGACTAGAGATGTCGCAAGGTTCCTTTGTGCCTGAATTAATCTGTTATTACGTGCTTCCACTTCCGATACAAATTATACATCAGAAATGACAATGCGGAAAGCTCCATCTTTAAGGGGTAAAAACAGTCACAGAATGGTGCAGCACTAGAAATGTTTTTCAAGTTATTGATTTCAGCTGGAAGTGGTGAGACCAGGAATCGCACATCTGAAGCAGCAGAAATGCTATGATGTATACAGTGAATTTCTGGGAAATCCATTCAGGATTGTGTTTAAACCAAAAAACCCTGTATGCCGGGAGTGCATGAGGTCTGCTCTGCTTAATTACAGTGCACGTCTAGAGCATACCATGTCATGTGCATTCTGTGAGAATATTCATACATACTTCATAATAGCAAACAAATTCTGTGTTAATGAGTATCACGGCTTGCCATAGCTGCAGACTGAGCATGCCTTCCGAATAAGCCAGGATGCCTGAGTCTAGCTGGATGGTGGTGACAACTCCACCTCTGGGAAGCAAATCCTTGTGATTCTTGCTTTGATGTCTTTGGGTGTTTATTTTTGAAAGTGT